>NC_134108.1:70605151-70908181 GCF_040939455.1 Microcebus murinus
GGAGAGATGGGAAAGCTCCTCAGAAGCAGTGCCTGCTCTTGGTGAAAATGAAAGTACATGTAGGCCAGTACTACCTGGGAGCCTCAGGAACAAAAGGGGGCAGCCGGGATAGAATAGTTCGAAGGGATTTTGTGGGAGCCTACGTTTCCTGAGAGGAATTACTGGGTTGAATTATATGAAGTTGCTGATAGTGTTAAAAACCATTGACTGACAAAAATGGAAATTTCATATAGTTCAAATGTATTCCTGATTCTAAATACATTTTTGGATTATAACCCCTTTGGAAGCCGGGGACTACTATGCTTGATGACTATGTGCGAGAGTCCCTTTTCTGTAAATTGGGTTTGGTTATAACAGTAACCCCTGTACATGTATTAGGTTCTTACAGACTGTGCATCATGCAACATGGTCATTTGCCCACAACTAAAACCAGATCAAATATTGGTCACAAGCTCGGACAACTTCCCTGGGATCCAGCCCAACTTCAGCCCTGAGATCTCCAAACTCTTCCTGTAGACAAGCAGTTCTCAAGAAGGGAAAATTTCAAGTCCCATAGCCCCCAGGGGACATTTGCCAATGTCTGGAGATGTTTTTTATTGTCTTGTCTGGGGAAAGGAGGGTGCAACTGGTTATCTTGTGGGTGGAGGTTATGGATGCTGCCAAACATCCTGCAAAACATAGCCCCCCACAACCACGAAATGTCAGTAGTGCTGAGGCTAGGAAACCTGTTCTAGACTGAGCACTAGAGAAGTTAAGAAAATACTTGCAATCATGTATATCATACTTCTTAGTGGGAAGCATGAAAAGCATATAAGGAGATGGACAGACTGGGAAGAATTAAGTTTGGAGAAAATATAATGGAGCAAAACTGATTGCTAAAATATCTGACATTTGTGATGGGGATTGTCTCCCATTGGTAAACATGCTCAGAGCACTTAGACCTGGATAGTTTTAATGAAAAGTTGGATCACCAAAAAGGGATTTTTTTGGTGGAATGTAACAGTGCCAAATTTTTTCTACCATTTGAATGAAGGAAAATGAAAACAACACAAGTTAGAATAGAATAATAGAATAGAAAAAGAGGGAAGTTGCCACATAGAAAATGAAAATTTAAAACCTTACGTATTCCTTTTGAATTGTATAGATGCTGTGTCTACCTACTACTATGGTTTCTAATGTGGGTAAAGTTTCAGGCATAGATAGTGATAAAGGTATGAATGGGGGCAAAAAGTTGTAATATGATAAACTCTTTAGTCCTAAATTTTTAAACTTTATTGTGAGAGGTTTAGCTTTTTTTTTTTGAGACAGAGTCTCACTTTTGTTGCCCTGGCTAGAGTGAGTGCCATGGTGTCAGCCTAGCTCACAGCAACCTCAAACTCCTGGGCTCAAGCGATCCTCCTGCCTCAGCCTCCCAAGTAGCTGGGACTACAGGCATGCACCACCATGCCCGGCTAATTTTTTGTATATGTATTTTTAGTTGGTCAATTAATTTCTTTCTATTTTTAGTAAGAAATAGAAAGTCTCGCTCAGGATGGTTTCGAACTCCTGACCTCGAGCAATCCGCCCGCCTCGGCCTCCCAGAGTGCTAGGATTACAGGCGTGAGCCACCGCGCCCGGCAGAGGTTTAGCTTTTTACTTGGCATAAATTAACTGTGTAACCCAGAAGATTTTGTAAATATATTAACTGAATTGTTCTTAGCTCTGAGAGCCACAAAGACATATCAAGAGGTGCCGTACCTTCTAGAGAGCTGTTGATAATTGAGTAAATAAAGCATCATCTGTGCCATGGAAAAGATAGCTGTATTTTGACTTAGCTTAATTTTTTGAAAAAAAAAAAGTGGACATGGGTAGCGTATAATTTTGTGTTGCCAATTATGGACAGTGAAGCTTTTTAAATCTTAGAAATCACTTTATTCCAGAGCAGTGTTCTTACTGGTATTTAAGTTATCCAGGTGTCTCACTGAGGCTGTATTAATCATAATGTACCAAAGTACATTGAAGCCTAGGGCTAAACTACCTATCCACAGGTGATTGGTTTCATGACCCTTGTGGATACCAAAAATCCGTGGATGCTCAAGTCATATATATATATATGACACAAATACTAAATACTATATATATATGTATGTATGTGTATATATATATATATATATATATGGCTTAGTATTTGTGTACGACCTACCCACATCCTGCCACATACTTTAAGACTTCTCTAGATTACTTATAATACCTAATACTATGTAAATAGCTGTTACACTATATTGGGTTTTTTTGTATTATTTTTTATTGTTTTTTTATTATTTTTTCCAAATGTATTTTTTCCAAATATTTTCCAAATATTCTGCATTTGGGTGAATCTGAGGATGTTAAACCTGCAGCTACAGAGAACCAACTGTCTTCTTTTCATTTCACTTAAATAATGTTTCTTTCTTTTTACTTAAATCCTGCAGTAAAGGATGAAGATGTATGAAGAACCAAAGTTGTATTCCTTGATATTTCAGGGAGAGAATAGACTTGGGCCTTTTTTGGATGTTTCCTCCTAGGAAATAAGATGAGGGCTCGAAAGAATAAAAGCAGTAAGGCCAAGAAGATGGGATGATGCTGGGACATGTTGCCAAGGATTCTCATTGGGATGGAGCAGGAGAGGAAGGTGGTAGATAAGATCTAGTCCCGTACTAGCCTGAAATGAAAAATGAAAAAGAAATTGGAAGACATCCTAGAGATTAGATTGGAGAAAAGTCCCAAATGCCTACAGCAGTCGTTGCCATTTGTGAACACTATTTATTTTTAGGAAACATAAGTTTCACATATGTGGGTAGGAAGCTTGATTGGAACAGAAAACTGGTGCCTTATTTCTTCTGTTTGAGTCCTATCTATGAAATACTGCTTTTCTTTATGGCTCGAGAGCACTTTACAAATAACTTGAATATAAAGAGCTAACTGAGGATGAAATAGCTATTAATATTTGTTTCTGAGGATCGAATAGGAAGTGATGGACTGCAGTTAGAGCATGAGGGGCTTAGGTATTTTTAAAAGACATGCAGGGCTGATTAGTGCTGAGAGATGGTAAATTTACCAACATGGTAAATCTTCTCTAGAGACACCTAAAATACTGTTTTGGAGATCATTGAAATGTAAACTCCGTAAGTTTATTTTTAGTCCAAGGTTCTGTGAAAAAGAAAAAACCCTTAAGGCTGTCATGTAAATAGGATATGTGTTAATTTACCTGACACACTTGAAGGCTAGACATAGGTAATTGATCATTGTGTGGCAGTAGCAGGAAATCTGAAACCCGGGCTGTACGTATCTTCTAAAATCTCCCTAGCAACCAAGTCAGCAAAGGCCATCCTTCCAGCAATTACTGCCAGCTTAGAGAACTGGCTTGAGATGATCAGTGGATTGCCCAGAACACCAAGATCTTTCTTTTGTTTCAGAGGTCTGTTACAAATGGTCATCTTCTACCTCTGTAGTACTATCTGCTTTTTTACTTTTAAAATTCTGCTCATATAAATTGCTATCTGATTCTTAAAGCACAGAGTTCTCTTGAGAATCCCACAATAAATTGTAAGAAAACACCCAAAAGAGGGTAAACTATAGAAGCAATGTAGTATTATGGCTGGTGGGCATATGTGATTATTTCTACCTCACAGAGGAAGACTCTAGGGTAAAGAAATCTAATGACTTGCTTAAGGCCACAATGTTAATGCTGCAACTAGCTGTGTATAAATCCTGAAAGACAAAAATATAAACTTCTAATTTTTGTCCTAATAATTTTCTACCACCCTAGTGGTAGTGATAGTATTTGGCACATGGGCTTCCTCCCCCGAATGCCACCCACAAAGTGATAGTGGTACATGGTTTCTGAGTCACGCAGGCAGTTGGGCACTCATGCTGGCTCCTTGAAGCTCTGCGAGTCATGATGCTGCATTTGGGAGACAGCATGGTCCATATCTCCTCTAAAAAATTGGTCAGAATAATCATAGTCTGTACTTTGTAATGTTCATTTTGAAAACTTGCTGGTGCCTGCCTCTCAAGCTGGCCCATGGTTAGAAAATCTCGGGTTAGTTTGCTAGTGATTTTTAAAAAGACTGACATGACTGTGTGGGCATCCTTTTATGTGCTCCATCGACAGTAGACATACCTTTGGATGAAGCTCGAACATCGCTCAGGGCAAGAAGCACTCTGTCGTTGGGAATGAAGTCAAAGAAGAGAGAGATAAAATAGGTGGAAGTAGGCAGAAAGAGAAACAAGAACCAAGTACAAGCACATGCTTTACCTACAGTGCTTCTCTTTCCTCTCCCCAGAGAGCATCCCAGAGGTAATTCATCCAGTTGTTCAGGTGCTACAAGCTTATCATGATTCCCCTCTGTACTTTATGCCCCCCCATCAAACCCATCAGCTCTTCCTCTTGGCTCTGCCTTTGCAATATCTGTGATCCTACCTTTTGACTTCCTACTTCCATCCCATTGCCACATGGATACAAGCTCCTTATCACCTCCCACCTGAACTACCCAAATAACCTCAAGCTTTCCTTTCCTTACCCAATTATGCTCCATAGAGCCACCATAGTAATTTTTCACATATAAGTTGAGTCATGTCACTCCCCTGATCAAAGCCCTATAGCAGCTTCCCATTACATCTTAAATGAAATACCAAGTCCTTCCTGTGACCTGTCATGCACTGAATTATCTGTAACCTGCCCAGTTCTCTGTCTGCCATCCTCTTCCTTGCTTGCTGCTCTCCAGTCACACTGGCTTTCTTGTTTTCTCTTGAACCTGCCAGCCCCACCTTCACCTTAGGGCCTTTGCACTTGCTGTTTTCCTTTGCCTGGAACATTCCTTCCCAAAGTGTCTGATTGGCTGGCTCCCTTGCTGCATTTAGGTTTCTTTAAATATCATTTCCATAAGGAGGCCTTTTCTGATCACCCTATCTGATACCTACTGTCTATCTGTCTATCTATCTCCTTTATTTTTATCACAGTACTTATCTCTGCTTGACATTGTATATCTAGTTGTTTGTCTGTGTCTCCCATTAGAATGCAAGCTCTTTGAAGGCAACCAATGTCTGTTTTGTTGACTGCTGTATCTCTAGCTGATAGAAGAGTACCTCACACATAATAGGCATTCAGTGACTATTTGTTAGTGAATTAATTGAATTTATTAAGAAAGTATGCAAAGTCCTTTTCGATATAGGTAGCCAAAGGGTGAATCTAATTATAATTGTGTGTGTGTGTGTGTGTGTGTGTGTGTGTGTGTGTGTGTGTGTGTGTCTGTCTGTTCCTTAGCATGTATCAGGCTGTATGCTGGATACTTTGCTTGCATTACCCAGTTTAATAAAAAAGCTGTCAGATAAGTGCTATTATTTTTTCTGTCATAGTAATAAAGAAATGGAGGTTCAGAGAGGCAACTTTGCTGAAGGTTATCCAGTGTTAAATAATACAAGGTAATTGAACTCTGCCTGGTCTGGCTCCAAAACCTTAACTCAGTAGCTGTGATATATACTGCATCTCCTAATTTTGAATCTGTCAAAATCCTATCAGGGAACAAATAGTGTGAGAAGTTTTTGTAATATATGTTTCTACAAAGGAATACAAAAAATTACGAAGTATATATATATCTTTTTCTTTGAGATGGAAGGAGTTACCTAAATAGCTTAGATATTAGATTATATTAAATTTTACATGCAGTAATGTAAAAACACAAATGAGGTTTTATAGCAATGAATGGTTATCACTGCTTATTCTTTCTGTCCCCTATTTTGTTCTCATTTATGCAGCTCTCGGTGCCACCCCTTCAGGCATCATTCCCACCTAAACCCTCACTAGATCATTTCCTTCCACATGGGAGAACCCCAACAGCTCAGCCTTGCCTGGACTTGCCACAGTTTTCCCAATACCCCTCCTCACTCTCTGTTCTT
Source organism: Microcebus murinus (assembly GCF_040939455.1). Lineage (NCBI taxonomy): Eukaryota > Metazoa > Chordata > Mammalia > Primates > Cheirogaleidae > Microcebus > Microcebus murinus. Next base: position 70,611,068 of record NC_134108.1, read on the forward strand.
TTGGGAAGTGCATGGGATGTTCACCTACCTCCTTCAGACTCTTGTTCTGATGATGTTCCAGTCTTCCTCATGTTACCGCAGAACTTCTGTTTGCAAAGTTTATATTTTATAAAATTATAGAATTATTTCACACATTAAGTGTCCTTTTTCCTTCTCAAAGTACAATCCTTTCAGTTTCTGTAAACAATTCATCTGAAACTAAGCTTTTAGGGGAAGAGCTCTTGTCCCAAGAGAAGGCACTGCTGGGGTTGTTGAACGCTCTCTAAAAGCATAGAAGCAGGTGTGACCTTGAGGAGCTGTGAGATATCCAAAAGACAGTAGAGCTGGAAGACACTTCAGAGGTCTTAGGCCTGGTTCCTTTTCTTTTGCTGAGTTTTGTTGTAGCTTGTATCACTTACCATGCTTTTGGTTGCAAATAACATAACATCTCGAGTAAGGATTTAACAAACAATACAATTATTTACTATCTTCCTTAACAAGAAATTTGGATGTGGGACAGTTCCAGGTTTGATTCACAGCAGAGAAAGTATTACCCAGCCCCAGGTGCTTTCCACGTTTCTGCTCTGCTCTGTTGCCCTTGATGGTGAAATCTATCCTCCTGTCTTAAGATGGCCACGATGCCACATGCATACACAGCTACATCCTTTGAAGGAAAGGAAGCATGTTTCCGCTCTTTTATGATATACTTCTTTTATTACACGGGAAGAAGTTTTCCCAGGTGACCACACCAGCAGACTGCTGCTTGTGTATCTCACTATGAGGGAAGCTGGGATTGCACACATCTGGCATTTTGGCCTTTCTGATGGGCAGGCCAGGGATGAGGGAAGCATTCTGCCAGTACAGAAGAAGGGGGAAGCTGTTGGTGAGGCAACATTAGTGTCTGTCATGTGTGCTGAACCCAACAAGGAAAAACTTCCGAATCATCTGTACCATTATTTTTTTTGTATTGTCCAAATAGGAAGGATTTGCTTCTGTTTGCAAATGTTTGCAGGTGTGAGCTCTCTGATTTTTTTTTTTTTTTGACAAGAGTATCACCTCAAAAGAGCTCTCTGATGTTAACTGGCAAGCAGGCAGGCAAGGAGGGATAGAGGATGTTAGTTTGTTGCCATAACAACATAGGCTAGTGCTTATAAACAACAGAAATTTATTTCTCACAGTTCTGGAGACAGGAAGGTCCAGCATGGTGTATGGTTTTTGTTGAGAGCCCTTTTCCGAAAGGCAGAGTGCTGCTGACATCTCGCATCCTCACATGGTAGAAAGAACTAGAGCACTTTTCTAAGGACTTCTTATGAGGGACTGATCCCATTCATGAGGGCCCCACCCTCATGACCTGATCACCCCTCAAAGTCCCCCATCTCCTAATCCCATTACATTGGGAGCTATGATTTCAACATATGAATTGGGTCTGGAGGAACACATTCAATTCATAACAGGAAGGGAGGAAGGAAGGAAAGAGATATAAATTTAAAAGAATTACAATTAATAATTTTGGATGTGTATTAGCTCATAAATATTCTGAACTATTATTAGATGACAGGAATATTTAAAAATTGCTATTAGTGTGTCATTGGACTTTGGTCTGTAGCTTCTCATTTTATTTTTGTAGAACCTCAAGTTTAGATGATAGTAAGGTGAAAGAATGACCCATCTTTATTCCCATTTCTGGCATTCAAAAGAAAATTGCTGTCCTAGTTGGGTTTGACAAAATTGTGTAATTAAACTTAGAGATTTTTAAATGGATTAGAGGATGCCTTTCTAAATTTAGGCTGCTGGTAAAAGTATACGTAACAATGAAATAGTAACTTTTTCTGCTAGTTTGTTAATTCAGTTGTGTCCAATAAGAGCTATTGAAAGAAACTGGCCTCTAATACGTGCTATAAATTTCAGTATGAAAGTTTTAGGTTGAGACAGATAACAAGACAGTTATAGCCATCTCATATTTATTAAGTTGTTTTATGGGTCAGGGCCTGTGTTAGGTACCAGGGATTGAAAAATACAGGTATGACTTCCTCACTACCTGCTGGAGCTTGAGCACAGGGGGTGACAGACATATGTAAACTAATAATTATAATTTTGTATAATAAGAAGTACAATAGAGTTATGTAAGGTAAAGATTAGCACAAATGGAAGTGATCCAGAGAAGAGTTTGTAGAGAAGGCCAACCAAGAAGTAATGAGGGCCTTAGAATGAGCTACCTTTTCCCATGGTTTGGTAGTTGACTGTCTCACCTATTAGTGGAAGAAGAAGTAGGTGACCATGAATTTGAAAACTATTCATGTTTGATGCTATTGTCTTGTTTTAGTGAACAATTATTTACAACTCCTAAAAGTTAAAGTTGTCTTTCCACTTATATCTATTTCTTTCATCCTCTTGTTGATGATAGCATCTTACTTCAGAGAGGTTTTCTAAGATAAATTTGCAATTGCTCAAAACTACCAAAAAGAAAGACTTACACTTTGTGGCAAAGTGCAGTGACAAGGAGGGTCTGTATTTATCCTCATGCCAACAACTGAAAAACTGGACAAAAGCATATTAAATACCTGCTGTCAGTATACTGGCCACCAGGCAAAAAAAGGACAGTTATCCCTGAAAGGTAGAAAACAAATAAGGTGAGTTCTATGATTATCCCAGCTTTCTGCCATGACAAGTTTTAAAGGCCACAGCACAGGGTGGAGGACCCCAGACAGATTCCAGTGGAGATGGAGTCAGTTCTTTGAGAAGACTGATAAGATATAAAAGCCTTGACTAGACTGATTGGTAAAAAAGAGAGAAGATGTAAATTACCAATATCTGGAATGAGAGAAGTGACATCCCTGCTGCTTCTGTAGATGTTAAAAGGACAGTAAAGAAATACTGCTAATAACTTGATGCAAATAAATGCAACAACTTATGTGAAAAGGACAAATTCCTTGAAAGGCACAAACTACCAAAGCTCACACACAAAAGAATAGATAACCTGAATAGCCACATATCTAGTAAGGAAATTGAATTTGTGCTTAAAAACCTTCTAACAACAACAGAAACAAACAAACAAGACTCCAGGCCCTGATGGCTTCATTGGCAAAAACTATTAAACATTTAAGAAAGAAATAATACCAGTTTGACATAAACTCTTCCAGATAATTGAAGATGAGAAAATACTTCTCAACTTACTCTGTGAGGCCAGCATTACTCTGATCCCCAAACCAGAAAAAGCATTACAAGAAAAGCAAACTATCAATCAATATCCCTCATGAATATAGTTGTAAACATTCTTATAAAATTTTAGCAAATCAAATCCAACAACATATAAAAAAATATAATAAAGATGATAACCAAGGAGTTTTATCCCAGGAATACAAAATTATTTTAACATTAGAAAATTAATCAATGTAATTCACCATACAAACTTAAAAAGAAAAACTATATGATCATCTCAATAGACACAGAAAATATATTTGACAAAATCTAATATCCATTCAAAAATAAAACCTATCAGCAACTAGGAACAGAAGGGAACTTTCTTAACCCAACATAGGACATCTATGGAAAACCTATAGCTAACATCATACTTATTAGTGAAAGACTAAATGCTTTCTCCCTAGAAGAAGACAGGTATATACTCTCTCACTACTCCTATTCAAATTGCACTGGAGAATCTACCCAGGACCATCAGGTAAGAAAAAGAAGGAAAAAGTTACCCAGATTGCAGAGGAAGAAGTAAAACTGACTTTAATCACAAATAACATGATCACCTATGCAGAAAATTTAAAGAAATCTACCAAAAAGAAAGTCTAGCAAAGTTACAGAATATAAGATCAATATACAGAAATCAATTGTACTTCTCAATATTGGTGATGAACATTTGGATATTGAAATGAAAAGCAAATAATACCATTTATCATATTGTGAAAAAATATAAAATACTTAGGAATGTATCTGACAAAATATGTATAAGACCTGTCTACTCAAAACTGCAAAACATTGCTTAGAGAAATTAAAAATCTAAATTAATAGACCATGTACACGGATTAGAAAACTCAATATTGTTAAGATGCCAGTTTACCCCATATTTATTTATAGAGTCAACATAATCCCAGTGAAAATCCCAGTAGATTTTTTTGTTGTTGTTAAAGTTGATAAGCTCTGTCTAAAACTCATGGAAATACAAAAGACATAAAAGAGCCAAAACAACTTTGAAAAAGAACAAGGTTGGAAGGCAAACACCACCTAATATCAAGAATTATAATAAATTTACAGTAATCAGGGTAGTTTGGCATTGGTATAAAGATAGCCAAATAGATCAATAGGACAGAACAGAGTCCTGAAAGAGACTCAAAGATGTATGGTCCATTGAGTTTTGATAAAGTGTAAAAGCAATTCCATGGAGAAAGTACAGTTGTTTCAACAAATGGGGTTGGAACAGTTTGATATCCATATGCAAAAAAAATAAATCCTTATATCCATATCTTATGCTATTTCTAAAAACTAACAATATATTATAGACCTAAATACACAACCCTAAGAGTGTAAAACTTAGAGAAGGAACATAGAAAATCTTGTGACTTTGGGTTAGGCAAAGATTTCTTGGGTATGACACCAAAAGTATGGTCCCTACAGAAAAGTAAATAAATAGGACTTTATCCTATTGATAAATAGGACTTCATCATAATGAAGAATTTCTGTTCTTTGAAAGGCATTGTTAAGAGAATGAAAATGAAAGTCACAGACTTGAAGAAAATATTTGCAAACCACATATATGATAGAGGGCTTGATCCAACATAAGTCAGTAATAAGAAAAGAAATGATCCAATAAAATGGGCAAAGAATGTATATCAATGGCAAATAAACAAATGAAAAGTACACAAAAGAAATGCTCAACATCCTTATAGTCATTATGAAAATACAAAGAAAAACTTCCATGAGCTACCATATGTTAGAATGGCAAAAAACTTTAAAAGACCCTATCAAGTCTTTGTAAGGATGTAGAGCAACTGTAACAGTCGTCCACTGCTGGTAGGAATGTAACATGATAAAACCATTTTTGGAAGAAGTTCCCAAAAACTAAATATTTACTTAAAAATGATTCAGCTATTCTACTTCTAGGCAGTTACCCAAGGGAAATAAAAGCATATGTCCACATAAATAATTGTATGGAAATGTTTATAGCAGCTTTATTTCTATTAACCCCAAACTGGAATCACTACAAATGTCCATCAGAGGTGAATGAGTAAACAATTTCAATATGTTCATATAATGGAATACACCTCCATAAATTAATAAAAAGGAATGAAAAGGAAAAAGTTCATTCTAATAAAAAGGAATGAACTATTGATACATGCAACAACTATGCTCACTGAAGGAATTCAGACTTCCCCCCTCCCAGAAAAAAAGTTTGATTCTCTTTATATAAAATTTAGAAAATGCAATCTAATATATATTGACTAAAAGCAAATTGGTGGTTCCTCAGGGGACAGCAAGGAAGGAAAATGGGGAGGAATAGGAAGTAGGAATTTTAAAATGGTATGAGGAAATCATGGGGGGGGGCAGTGATGGAATGTTCATTATCTTGAGTTTGGTAATAGTTTTATGAGTGCATATGTTTGTCAAAACTTATCAAATAGTACACTTTAAATGTGTACAATTTTTATGTAGATTATACTTCATTAAAGCCGTTTTTCAAACTACTGAAAAGATACCAGATATGTGTTCCCAAGTTTAACTGAAACTTTGAATTCTAAGGAATTCAAATATGCCATATATATAGCATTTAGATTCTCATAATTTTTAAGAATTTTTTCTGCATGTTTATATTAAAACTATAGTTTGTTTTTGTTTAATTTTTTTGAAATTCTTTAAATGAAAACCATTTACTTGGTGAAGAAGTATAGCAGTAGTAACTTATGTAAACTGCTGGTAGGAAGATAAATTGCTTATATGTAAAAACAATTTTAAGTTAAATATGTACATACCCCACAACCTAGCTATTCTCTTTCTAGGTATACAGATGGTCCTGACTTAAAATGTTTCAATTTAACAATTTTTCAACTTGACAATGGTGCAAAACCATTCTGTTTTTCACTTTCAGTAGTTATTCAATAAATTATATGAGATATTCAGTACGTTATTACAAAATAGGCTTTGCATTAGATGATTTGCCCAACTGTAAGCTAATGTAAGTGTCTTATGCACATTAAAGATAGGCAAGGCTAAGTTGTTAATGTTCACGTAAGTGTATTAAATGCATTTTTTACTTAAAATATTTTCAACTTACAATAGGTTTATTGTGGTGTAAACCCATTATAAATTGAGGAGCATCTGTATGTGAAGAATAGCCACTCTCAAACTGGTCTCAGAACTCCTTTGTATGAACTCAAAGAGCATTTGTTTATGTGAGATATTTACTGTATTAGAAATTAAACCTGAGAAAGTTTAAAAATATTCACTTTTAGGTAATAATATATGTTACATGTAGCCATGTTCACACAAATAATACTTTTAAGGGCAAATAATTATTTTCCAAAAAGAAAAAAAATAGAAGAGTGGTATTGTTTTACATTTTTACAAATCTCTTTAATTTCCTGCTAAATAGAAAACTGATGTTCATATCTATTTCTGTATTCAGTCTGTTAGGATATATCATTTTTGTGAAGTGTATAAAGAAAATTTCATTTGACAAAGACATACAGTTGGAAAAATAAGAACTATTTTAATAGCCTTTTCAGAAAATTGTGAATATTCTTCTTTGATACTACACTGCAACTTTTCAAGTGGTAGTTTCTTTAATTTGCAATATTGAACCTGAGACTACATCAGTGAACTTTTTATATTCCGTAACATTAAAATTCCTTGGCCTGTCTTATGTACTTTGGATCTCTTACCTATGCATTATTTTGTAACATTATGTACTAATCATTTGGAAAATATTAGTTCACTGAGTTATTTACATCTTCCAAATGTAGACTTATTTGGCTATTTTGACTAAAGTATGCTTTTTATACATTTTGTTCAACAAATGTTTATTATATAAAGTGCTATACAAAGCATTGCACAGGAAACAAACATTGTCACCATCTTCAAAGAGCTGTGGTATGGTAGGAATTTATGACAAATACACATCTAATCTGAACCTCCAGTAGGAACAAGGAGTTTAAAGGTTTTAAAACAGAGGGAGGTTATAGGGGGCTGCATTTGAAAGGGACCAGGAGAGATTTTCTGAAGGATAAGTAGAATTATGATAAAGTAAAATATTGGGAGGAGGGGCAGGTATTGATAGGATAGGGAAGAGAACTCAAATTTAAAATCAATATAAAGTAAGAAATAAGCCTGGTTTGGTCCATTTACAATTCAGAACAATTATTGATACCCTTTAGTCTAAGGAGTTAAGAGCTTTTCAGAGATAGAGTACCAATTTTTTAAAACCTTATTTATCGTGAAATAGAAAAATACATAAAATAAATGTATAGCTTAATGATTACTGAGTGTGGATTTTGAGTAAGGAAAAAGGAGCATGTTTGTTATGTGGACTTTCTTAGGAACTGGGTATCACATGCAGTTCTCTGCAAGGTAGGTGTGGCTTGTAACAGAAGCCATGCAGTACCTGTTGTCCTGAAGAAGTCATCCTGTGCTGCTCAAAGTACTTAAGTCCTCCTTGTCCCGGTATGGCTTTGCCTTTGTTGCTTAGCACATGATCTGTGGTTGCCCCATCTAAATTTTGACAGCACTAACCACTTTTTCTTAATGGTAGGTACCTCCTGTTGGCCAATATATGAAGTTTTTTTTCCTGAAATACACCTGCAATCATATGAATAATATGTAGATTTGGACAATGAATGTACTAGAAGAGTTAACTCTCTGATAAACTCAGGTCAAATTATAGTAATTTGGCTGAGTGCAGTGGGCTGTAATCCCAGCACTCTGGGAAGCTGAGGCAGAATGATTGCTTGAGCCCAGGAGTTTGAGATCAGCCTGAGCAACATCATGAGACCCAGTCTCTACAAAAAATTGAAAAATTAGCTGAGCGTGGTGGCATGTGCCTGTAGTCTCATCTACTCAGGAGGCTGAGGCACAAGGATTGCCTAAGCCCAGGAGTTTGAGGTTGCAATGAGCTATGACGATGCCACTGCACTCTAGCCCAGACAACAGAGGGAGACCCTATTTCAAAACAAAAATTATTGTAATTTACCCATGCTTGACATTTCACAAAAGCTTAGATGGACATAGTGGAATTCTTTTTTCTTTTACTATTTGTTCTCTTTCTGCTACTCATGTGACAAATATGTTTAGCACCTTTCAAAATTAAAATCCAAGTGCAATATACTTTTAGCTATTATGTTTCAAAAGATACATTTATGTTAGTGCTTTCAAATGAAGTATAGAGTAATTGTCCATGTTTGAGACATTGTGCTGAGACCAAAAACAAAGGTTAGCATGAAGCTTAGTTTTCCTGGAATTTGTAATTTTAAAAATGGCATCGGTAACAGCAAGCAGATAAATTCAGAAAACGATACAGAAGAAAATTCAATAGAAAAATACACTCAAGAATAAATAAATCCATTGAGTAAATAATGTATTTATGTAACCACAGGTAAGAATACTACAGTTTAATTTTTTTAAATTTTGTTATCAGCTATCAAAGTAATTTTGAAGTCATATTTTAGTAAGCAGATTTAAATGTTTAAAGTTTTAAATGAATTTTTGTATGTCATTGTTAATCTTATTGATTGGTATCTTCTGTTTTCATAGATTTGATCCAGGCTACCAATGAGACCAATGTTAATATTCCCCAGATGGCCGACACTCTCTTTGAGCGGGCAACAAACAGTAGCTGGGTGGTTGTATTTAAAGCTTTAGTGACAACACATCATCTCATGGTGCATGGAAATGAGGTAAACTAAGTAAACTTAACTTTTCTTTTCTTGGTGGAAGAAGGAGGCTTATGGAAGAACATGGTGACAATTTAAGGCCCTTCAAATTTTTATTACTTAGGAGAAAAATAAAAGGAAATATACAGTTTCAAATAACCTAGAGTATAATTTTAATCTTCTATTTAGATATTCATCAAAAAATAAATTTAAGCTAGACATTGTCTTACAGGTACTGAAGTATAGGCATACCTCATTGATATTGCTGGTTCAGTTTCAAACCACTGCAGAGAAGTGAATATTGCAATAAAGCAAGTTACACAAATTTTTTGGTTTCCCAGTGCATACAAAAGTTATGTTTCCACTATAGTCTATCAAGTATGCAATAGCATCATACCTAAAAAAAATAATATACATACCTTAATTTAAAAATATTGCTGGAAAATGATCATCAAATGATCATCTGAGCCTTCAGTGAGTTATAATTTTATTTGCTAGTCGAGGGTCTTGCCACAGTAGTGATGGCTGCTGACTGATCAGGGTGGTGGTAGCTGAAGGTAGGGTGACTGGCAATTTCTTAAAAGAAGACAACCAAAATGTTTGCCATATTGATTGACTCTTCCTTTCACAAAAGATTTCTCTGCAGCATACTATGTTGTTTGATACCATTTACCCACAGTAGAACTTCTATCAGAATTGGAGTCAGTCCTCTCAAAGCCTGCTGCTGCTTTATCAGCTAACTTTGTGTGATATTTTAAATCCTTTATTGTCATTTTAGCAGTGTTCACAGCCTCCTCACCAGGCTAGATTCCATCCCAAGAAACCATTCTCTTTGCTCATCCCTAAGAAGCAACTCCTCTTCCCTTCAAGTTTTATCATGCAATTGCAGCAGTTCAGTCACATCTTTAGGCTCCACTTATAATTCTACTTCTCTTGCTATTTCCACCACATCTGCAGTTGCTTTTTCCACTGAAGTCTTGAACTCCTCAAGGTCATCCATGATGATTGGAATCAACTTTTTCCAGTGTTAATGTTACAATTTTGACCTCCTCCAATGAACCATGAATGTTCTTAATGACATCTAGAATGGTGAATCCTTTCCAGAGGCTTTCAATTTACTTTTCCCAGATGCATGAGAGGAATCACTAGCTATGGCAGCTGTAGCATTACAAAATATATTTCTTGAATAATAAGACTTGAAGTTCAAAATTACTCCCTGATCCATGGGCTGCAGAATGGAGTTGTGTTAGCAGGCATGAAAACAACATTAATCTCCATCAGAGCTCTTGGGTGACTAAATACATTGTCAATGAGCAGTAATATTTTGAACCTTTTTTTCTAAGCAGTAGGTCTCAACAGTAGGCTTAAAATATTCAGTAAACCGTGTTGTAAACAGATGTGGTATCATCTGTTTGTTGTTCCATTTACAGAGCACAGGCAGAGTAGATTTAGCATAATTCTTAAGGGCCTTGGAATTCTCAGAATGGTAAATGAACATTGGCTTCAACTTCAAGTCACCAAATGCATTAGGCCTTAACAAGAGAGTTAAGGACACAGCCTGTCCTGTGAAGCTTTGAAGCCAGAAATCTACCTCTCCTATCCATATATGAAAGTCTTAGATGTTATCTTCTTTCAAAAGAAGCCTATTTTGTCTGCATTGAAAATATTTTGTTTAGACTAGCTGCTTTCATCACTTATCTTAGCTAGATCTGGATAACTTGCTCCAGCTTCTACATGAGCACTTGCTACTTCACCTTGCACTTTTATATTAGATGGCTTAAGCCTCATGAACCATCCTCTGCTAGCACCAAACTTTTCTTCTACAGATTCCTTTCCTCTCTCAGCCTTCATAGAATTGAAGAGAGTTAGGGCCTTACTCTGGATCAGGCTTTGGCTTAAGGGAATGGTGAGCCAGTTTGATCTTCTATCCAGACTGCTAAAACCTTCTCCACATCAGCAATAATGCTGTTTCACTTTCTTTCTTTGTGTTTTCACTTGAGGAACAGTTTTAATTTTCTTTGAGAGCTTTTCATTTGCATCTGTAGGTTGGCTGACTAGTGCAAGAGGCTTAGCTTTTGCTCTGTCTTGGCTTTTGACATGCCTTCCTAAGTGTAATCATGTCTAGCTTTTGATTTAAAGTGAGAGAAACGTGACTCCTCCTTTCTTCCTTTCACTTGAACACTTAGTGGTCATTGTAGGGTTACTAATTGACCTAGTTTCAATATTATTGTATCTCAGGGAATAGGGAGACCGAAGGAGAGGGAGAGAGATAGAAGAACAGCCAGTCAGAACAAACACAGCATTTATCGATTAAGTTCATCATCTTATGAGTGCAGTTCATGGTGCCCCAAAAGAATTACAATAGTATGGCCCAGTGCAGTGGCTCACGCCTGTAATCCTAGCACTCTGGGAGGCCAAGCCAGTTGGATCGCTCAAGGTCAGGAATTCAAGACCAGTCTGAGCAAGAGCAAGACCCCATCTCTACTAAAAATAGAAAGAAATTAATTGGCCAACTAAAAATATATAGAAAAAAATAGCCGGGCATAGTGACACATGCAGGATTGCTTGAGCCCAGGAGTTTGAGGTTGCTGTGAGCTAGGTTGATGCCACGGCACTCTAGCCCGGGCAACAGAGTGAGACTCTGTCTCAAAAAAAAAAAAAAAAGATAATAGTAACATCAAAGGTCACTGATCACAGTTCACCATAGCAGATATAATAATGAAAAAGTTTGAAATATTTCAAGAATTACCAAAATGTGACACAGAGACACAAATTGAGCACATGTTGTTGGAAAAATGACACCAGTAGATACACTTGTTTAACACAAGGTTGCCACAAACCTTCAATTTATAAAAAATATTGTTTTTCCCATAGGCACATATTCCTCTGTGCCTTTAAGTGAAAATTGTTTTCATAAAATATTTATTTTGGAAAAGATTGCCAAAATTACACATTTTATATGGGATACCTGCTGAATCCTATTGAATCGCAGTATTTCTATTATATGCAGAAATGAAAGATCGTGCAATTTAATTCAGTGAGTAAAAGTTTTTTTCCCTCTTCAGAGAAAGCAGATTAGGAAACTTCATAACTAAGTAAAAGAGATCATAATGAGAATTTGTAAAAAAATAATTTCCTTTGGTATCAGAAGTTGTTTAAATGTATGATTTGAGCATATGAGTGTTTAATCTTTGTTTTTCAGAGATTTATTCAGTATCTGGCCTCTAGAAATACGCTATTCAATCTCAGCAATTTTTTGGACAAAAGTGGATCCCATGGTGAGAATATTTGTATTTTATGATTTTTCACTAATGCTATAATTTTCAAGTGAGGTTATTAATCCAAATTCACTACAGCTGATAGCTTCATTGGCTATTTAAGAAAAATGTAAAAATAACTATTTATAAATATAGCTTTAATTTTTTAATTGTAGATAGCACATGAAATATATGCTAATTTTATATTTGGCATTTTCAGTGTTTACCTTAAAAAGTAACAATGGGTATGCTAGACCTACAGTTTTGTGTTTATGAAGGTGCAGGAGACAATGAAATAAAAAATGCCTTCCCAATTAGAAAAAAGTGATTCCAGTCTTAAAGAAATTTTCTTTGTAGATTAATTGGTTTGAATTGCATTCATTTGTGCATTCACCATATTTACTGATTGCCTGTTATGTATAAGGCAGGTGCATCAAGCAAGTGGACCATGATCAGATGGCTACATGAATTAAGTCTGAAACAGGCTATATTTAAAACAGTGAACAAAAATGCAAGGAGAATCAGAAAAGACATTCTGTTCAAGGATGGTAAACAGCTAATTGAATAGTCCTAGAATGCCTCATGCTGAAAGTATTTTTGCCTAGAAGTAAGATTTTAAATGAGGCCTGTCTTCTGCATTTATTAACCTCATCCTGCAACCATCTCTATTTGGGGAGTTAAAAAAAATACTACTGTGCAAAGCACAGTTGAAGGTAGCTTATTAATCAGTCTGATTCCCTTTCTCCCTCCCCCAGGTTATGATATGTCTACCTTCATAAGGCGCTATAGTAGATATTTGAATGAAAAGGCTTTCTCTTACCGACAGATGGCATTTGATTTTGCCAGAGTGAAGAAAGGGTATGTTTTTTCTTTCTTATATTTATTTGAGGAGAATAAGTCCTTGAGGTGCACTTGATTTATTTTAACTAAGCTGAAATGCCAACTAATTCTGATCATGCAGGCCTAGTTTACAATCACCTGAAAAAAAGAACTTCAATAAGTGATATTTTACAAGTTAGCCTTGAGGTTGCAATATGAATTATTTTATTTATATCTTCATGCAGAAAAATCTGATTTGCTGGCCAAGTGCAGTGGCTCACGCCTATAATCCTAGCACTCTGGGAGGCCAAGGTGGGCAAATCTCTTGAGCTCAGGAGTTCAAGACCCTGAGCAAGATCAAAACCCTACCTCTACTAAAAAGAGAAAAAATTAGCTGGGCGTGGTGGTGCACGGGGCGTTGCCTGTAGTCCCACCTACTCAGGAGGCTGAGGCAGGAGGATCACTTGAACCTAGGAGTTTGAGCTTGCTGTGAGGTAGGCTGATGCCACGGCACTCTAGTCCAAGCAACAGAGTGAGACTCTTGTCTCATAACCAAAAAAAGGAAAATCTGATTTGCTGCTCAGAATGTATGTGCTGAAACATTTTATTTGTTAAAATGAATTCAAAATTCTTAAACACATATGTACCTTTAAATAATTTATAAAGAAGAGAATTAAGACCAGGTTCATTTAAAAGTACAACAGCTATAGATGACAATAGATATTTAAATTTATTTTGTTGCGGTGAAACTGCAGTTATGTGTGTGGTAGAGCTCTGCTTTTTTCTTTTTCTTTTTTTCATTTTTTCACCTCGGTCTTGGAGGTAGAGCTCTGTTTTTTGAGAGATAATACTATCCTAGAAAACACATACGTATACACACACACCCATAATCAAGTTAATTATTGATACTACCAATTGTTTGTACCTCATTGAAACAGAAACATTTGAATTTTAATCCATAATTACGATTGATTTCCCTCTAAATGGATGTTTAAATCTTGTCAGAAGTGTTCAGCTAGAAGTTTATGTAGATCTTTTATCTGTTTCTAACTTGCAAATAATGGTGAGTTTTTATAGAAGGTTTCATACGGTAGTCTCAAGAATCCACACAAAGAGATATAACTCTATCTTTGTAATAGCCAATCTAACCTCGTTTTGAGCTACTTTTTTTTATCATGGTGGTAAAAAATACTAACTTGCCTATTTAAAATAAATTATTTTCTTGTGAGTGGCTACTTTATAGAATTAGGTATTTTCCTTCATCTCCTTCTCATGAGAGATGATTCTAGTTCTTATGCTTTCCCCAACTTCTTTTTTTTTATTCTCCAGAAGAATTCTAACAAACTTTTTTTTTTACTTTCAGAATATTACAGGGGTACAAACGTTTTGGTTACACAAATTGCTTGTGTACCATTTGAATCAAAGTTTTAAGTGTGCTCATACCCCAGATAGTGTGAATTGTACCTCTTAGATGTGAATTTATCCATTCCCCTGCTCCCCCCTTCCACCTACTTGATTTCCAATAGATATTTTTTCCATATGTGCATATAAGTATTGATTGATTAGTTCTAATTTAATGGTGAGAACATGTGTTTGTTTTTCCATTCTTGTGATACTTCACTTAGAAGAATGGTCTCCATTTCCATCCAGGTTAATACAAGAGGTGCTAGTTCACCATTTTTTTTATGGCCAAGTAGTACTCCATGGTATACATATACCACATTTTATTAATCCACTCATATATTGATGGGCACTTGGGTTGTTTCCACATCTTTGCAGTTATGAATTGTGCTACTATAAACATTCAGGTGAAGATATCTTTGTTATAGAATGTCTTTTTTTTCCTTTGGGTAAATACCCAATAGTGGGATTCCTGGATCAAATGGTAGTTCTACTTTTAGTTCTTTGAAGTATCTCCGTATTACTTTCCATAGAGATTGTACTAGTTTGCAGCCCCACCAGCAGTGTAGGAGTGTTCCTATCTGTCCACATCCATGCCAACATTTGTTTTGGGACTTTTTGATAAAAGCCATTCTCACTGGAGTTAAGGGATACCTCATTGTGGTTTTGATTTGCATTTCCCTGATGATTAGAGATGTTGAGCATTTTGTCATTTGTTTCTTGGCCATTATTCTGTCTTCTTTTGAAAAGTTTCTGTTCATATCTTTTGCCCACATTTTAATGGGGTTGTTTGATTTTTTTCTTGATGATTTCCTTGAGTTCTTTATAGATTCTAGTTTTCAACCCTTTATCAGATGTATAGTATGCAAATATTTTTTCCCATTCTGTAGATTATCGCTATTCACTCTAATGATTGTTTCCTTGGCTGTGCCAGAAGCTTTTTAATTTGATCAGGTCCCATTTATTTATTTTTGTTGTTGCTATGATTGCTTTTGGGTCTTCTTCATAAATTCTTTGCCTAGGCTGATGTCTATAAGAGTTTTTCCAACATTTTTGTCTAGAATTTTTATGGTTTCATGCGTTAGGCTTAGGTCTGTTACCCATTGTGAGTTGATTTTTGTGAGCGGTAAGAGGTGTGGATGCTGTTTCAGTCTTTTGCCTGTGGCTATCCAATTTTCCCAGCACCATCTATTGAATAGGGATTCTTTTCCCCAGTATATGTTTTTGTCTGCTTTGTCAAAGATCAGGTGGCTATATGAGAATGGTTTTATATCTGGGCTCTCTGTCCTGATCCATTGGTCTACATCTCTGTTCTTAATACTGGTACCATGATGTTTTGGTTACTGTAGCCTTGTAGTATAGCTTGAAGTCTGGTAAATTGATGCTTCCCAATTTGTTCTTTTTGCTTAAGGTTGCTTTGACTGTAAGGGGTCTTCTCTAGTTCCATATGAAAAGTAGAATTATTTTTTCTAGATCTGTGAAAAATGATGTTGGTATTTTAATAGGGATTGTGAAAAATGATGTTGGTATTTTAATAGGGATTGCATTGAATCTGTAGATCAATTTGAGTAGTATAGACATTTTGACAGTGCTGATCAGCAGATGTTTCAAAATGTCTATACTAGACAGACATTCAAAATGTCTGTACTACCTCTGACTTCTTACATGGCACTGCAAATATTGCCAACATTCCCAGCTACATTGCGACATCTTTGTAGTAGGTCCATGGCCTTCTTAGAAACTTGCATCCCTGTATGGACACTTAAGGATATTTCAGAATGCTTTCCCCACCACTGGGGTTAGAGAGATCCTGAAAGTTGCCATTATTAGCCCTTCCACATCACCTGGGTATTTTCCTCAGCTGTTATAATACTACTATCCTTGACCATCACTGGATGCAGGGGCTTTCTAAGAGGCTGTTGGTGGGTACAGGGCATAGTGCCCCCTCTGACACACTCTCAGCACTAACTTTTATTCTTGTCCTCTGCAGCTGGTTAAACTCTTATCTCCATTTGGGCAAACTGTGCATGTCAGTGTGCATTTTTCTTCACTTGATGGTTAATAGTTTAAATTCTGTTCTCCTAGTCCTATAGGTTTTGTAGATTTCTAAGGCATGTTTTCTCTTCCTCACAAAAAGAAAAAAGAAAAAAACCTGGATTTAAAGAAAACTTGTATTTTTAACATTATTACGTCTGTTATAGATTTAGAAAAATTTATTCAGAAATTCAACTGACCTCTTTTATCCACACCACAATGCTTTCTTCCAGAGGACAGTGCAGATAGAAAGAAGCATTGCTTGTATGGTTGAGGAGTAAGAATGGATAAGAGGAAGTATTAATAGTACTGGGAGGAGAGACAACTACAACCTCTTAAAACCTCAAAGTGAACCCATAACTTAACTAAATTGGTGTGAGGGGGCAGTTTAGAACAATGCATATGGTCTTGAATTTTTCATGTACAAGGAAGTTTTATTCTTTTCTTTTTTAAAAAATTGTAGGGCTGATGGTGTAATGAGGACAATGGCACCGGAGAAGTTACTCAAGAGTATGCCAATACTGCAGGGACAAATTGATGCGCTGCTTGAATTTGATGTATGTATCTCACCACAAAATGTTTCTTACACAATTAATATTGTCTCTTATTTGTTGGTGGGCTAGAGGTAAATCTAAAGGTTTCCTCAGGAAGCAGCTTTAGATCTCCCTCATTTAGATGAATACTTAGTTCAGGCTGTTAAGCTCAGAAGAGAGAATTTAGGTTCCCCAGATTTTCCAATTTACCAGGTGTTTACTTAAGTCATGGAAAAAATAATATTCTTGGAACCTCATGTTCTGAGCAGTATGGTGGCCTCCTGTTATACTTGACAGGAGAAAGTATCTGCAAGATGTAACTTTAGGCAGCTAAATAAATGACCTGCTGTTAGAAACCATTTTATGTAGACTGCTTAAATAACACTATCAACCAATGAATTCTTTTTGTTTTATAATAGATAACATTGGTACTTCCTGGCAATATAGGCATGATTTGTCTCTTAAAACCACAGCTGTATCTAGACTATGGTGGTGGATATACCAACATACACATGTGTTAAATTGTACAGAACTAAATACATACACACAAATGAATACAAATAAACCTGGGGAAATCTGAGTAAGATCGGTGGATTGTATCACTGTCAATATCCTGGTTGTGGTATTGTACTGTCATTTTGTAAGGCACTACCTTTGGGAGAAACTGGGTAAATGGTATATGGGATTTCTCTGTGTTACTTCTTACAACTGCATATACATTTATAGTTATCTCAAAATAAGTTTTATTTGAAAATCTGATTCTTAAAAAGAAATTATTTTGACATGTAGGAAGATTGTTAATTCACATTGTTAGCTTTCCTTCATTTTGGTGGCTACTAAAACAAAGATTTTCCTCAAATATTAGTAACTTAAAGTCTCTGTTAAGATGATCTAGTTTAGTCTATAACTAAATCCAAGTCACAACACCTAACTACTGTGAAATTTCAGTAAAAGTAGAAAACCATCTAATTATTTTTTGAAAGATTTTACAATAAGGATTTAATTAAATGTCAACGGAATTGCTTCTCTTAACGTTTTTTCTTTTCATTTATTTTTCTTTGCTTTTTCTGCCCGTAGTCAGGGTTCTTTCTTAAAGGAGAAAAGTCATAAAGGGAGAAAGAACAGAGCCTGAGGAACTGTGAATAAGAATTGAGGTGTGGGGAGAAATTATGCTCTTTTGTGTTGGTGATTAGAGTATTTTACAGATGGATGAATGACTAAGAGTCTCAAGGATTATTTTAGGATAGTTTGCTGAAATATTCCCAGTGCTGTTCTTCCTCCCTGAGTTATTGAAGGCCCCTGGAGCCTGAATTCTTTCACAAAGACCTAATGGGGAATTGGAAGAAAGTAATATAACATAATAAAAGGAACAAAAAAACCAGGTGTTCAAAAGTTGGATTTGTGGCTCACGCCTGTAATCCTAGCTCTTGGGAGGCCGAGGCGGGCGGATTGCTCAAGGTCAGGAGTTCAAAACCAGCCTGAGCTACTATAAATAGAAAGAAATTAATTGGCCAACTGATATATATATATAAAATTAGCCGGGCATGGTGGCGCATGCCTGTAGTCCCAGCTACCCGGGAGGCTGAGGCAGAAGGATCACTCGAGCCCAGGAGTTTGAGGTTGCTGTGAGCTAGGTTGACGCCACGGCACTCACTCTAGCCTGGACAACAAAGTGAGACTCTGTCTCAAAAAAAAAAAAAAAAAAAAAAGTTGGATTTGATTGATCTATGGATCATTAGTCAAACAGAATATATGTATGTCTCTTAATTTATAGGACTAACTTCATTGGCCTTAAATTGAAGCAAAAATATATGCAACCCATCTTTTGATATTCGTAGGGTTGCTCAGTGAGTTACCCAACATTTGTATTAATAGAACATGAGTGAATTTCTTAGTAATTATTTGAGACATCTTAACGTGATTGGAGAAAAATTCTGACTTGGCGATATGCAGCTAACATTAAATTTTCATCTTTTTCTAGGTGCATCCAAATGAACTAACAAATGGTGTCATCAATGCTGCATTTATGCTTCTTTTCAAAGATCTTATCAAACTTTTTGCCTGCTACAATGATGGAGTTATTAACTTACTCGGTAGGTATAACTACCGAAATGCACCTGGGCTGATCGGATACATGGTAAGACTGGTGAATTCTGTGGGGAAAGTCCGTTGTCTCACCTCTTGTGCAGTAGAGTAAGTGCTTTGGCAGAGGCAGTGTTGTGCAGAATACCGTGATGGGGAGTACGTCCTCAGATGGGGGCACTGGCAGAGCAATATGGGCAGAGAGAGTGAATCCGTATCTAGGCTAACTGTCTCTTACAATGTGGACACATTGCTGCTGTCCTCCCTAATAACAGGAATTAATCCTCAACATGTTACTGGGTGGATGGCTGATCTCTCTGGACTGTGCTGTTATGATGGAAGCTCAGCATTGATCCCAGGTGTTGGCCAACTGAGGACTCAGTAGTGATGGCAGGCACATAAGCCTTGGTGGGAAGCCTGTGCTATTCAGCCCATTCATAACCTCCATTTCTGATGTCATGGCCACGTCCCTTAGAGTTCTCTTGTCCCCCTGATTTTTGAGAGCCTTTTTGTAGCATATGCCCCTTGGTTTGTATTCACATGTGATGAAGATAGTCTTGTGTTCTTTATCCATTCTGAGAGGTCCATCCACTACCATTTCCCCAGAACTTCTTGTCACCAATCTTCCAACATTATTTTTTTCCAGTTTCTTATCATTCAGGCCAACTGTTAATTGTTACCCATAATTGGGTATAGTTCCATGTGTTTTGCCATCTTTCCTTTGACATAAAGTGGAAAATCAGATAGATATACTGCTGGAAGTTTGGCTCACTATGAAGATGTCTTTCTGCTGTCAAGGTCACCCCAGTTATGGAGAGATGACTCAGCAGATCACTTCCAGCTGGTGTCAGCATGAGGGACCATTTCTAAACCAAAGTTGAATTTTTTCTTTCTCAGTCAGCTGGCCATAAGAAACTCTCTGGAGACCATAGGTGTGATTTAGGGAGAAATGGGAGAAATGACAGTACAGAAGAGTGGGAGTACTGGGAATATGAACCATCTGTTCAGACAGCCTACCTGATTATTCACAACCTGCTCGCAACTGATCTCTTATATACCACTTCTATTTGATGATGGAGTGTTCTCGCATTTGTCCTACTTTATGGTTTATTACATTAGATAGCACCCACTTTAGGCCTGATGATCACTTGATGTGCTGTGTTCAAGATCTAAGTCTCTAGAAGTAAGCCAAGAGCAATTTTTCCAAAGGAGATTAGTTACTGTCTGAAAAAGACATGGCTTTGCTCCAAAGCAGTGGAGCCTCCTACTAGAGTGTACCAGAGGCATTCCATGGTGTTTGAATCAGCTGTAGACATTGCAGAACTAATACCTTTAGTTCTGCTGAAAAAAAAGGCCCGTGGGGCTTTAGTTTGGAGCAGTTGCAAAGTCTCCCCTGATTGGGTCCCATTCATATCTGATACCTCAGCAGATACTCTGCTTAAAGCAGCACACATATGCATGGCCTATATGTTGCCTCTAAAGCCAAAGGAGCTCAGCAAACTTTTGCCTCCATTTTAGTTACAGATAGTGCAGCAGGGTGCAAAATTTGTCTTTTGCATGGAGGGGATGTCTCCAAAATACCCATACTTTTGGACCCTCAGAAATTTCACTGAGGTGGAAGGTCTCTGAATTTTCATACATTTTGTCTTCCATCCTTTGACATGCATGTGACTTATCAAGGCACCTAGCATAACTAAAATTCTTGCCCAACAGTTACAATCAGTGTGACGTCACCAAAGTGATATCTTAAGGAATTATGAGAACCAGAGAGGTTGATAACCTGGAAACAAAACAGTGAGAGTGTACTGGCATCCCAGCCACAGGACAGCAAACTACTTCTGATGTTCTCTGCTTATTAGGGTAAAGATAAAAGCGTTTTGTAGTTCAATAGCTGTCTACCAGGTACCAGGAGGTATGTTGAATTTCTCTAG
Source organism: Microcebus murinus (assembly GCF_040939455.1). Lineage (NCBI taxonomy): Eukaryota > Metazoa > Chordata > Mammalia > Primates > Cheirogaleidae > Microcebus > Microcebus murinus. The sequence goes on from NC_134108.1 coordinate 70,631,968, forward strand.
TTAAAGAGGACACATCTGGATCTCTGAAAGTAGGATTCATAACCTGATTCACCCACTGTTAACATCTAAAATCTATTCATCTATTGTATGAACCAAATATGCAAGTTAATTGGGGATGTGATAGAATTTCTACCTCTGCAGAAATCAGGAAACCAGTGTGGGGATTCTGCTTATTAATATTTCAAAATATGTCTGTTCAAACTATGTATTCAGAAAGCTAAGGAAATAACCACAGATAGTTTTGAGCATCCATTGGATCTAATTTTTTCATAACTTAATTTTCATAAAGCTTCCACTCAGATTCTAGAACATATAGTGACATTTTTGGTCCCGAGGGAGTAATATCAGATTAGAATCAGCCTCTCTGAAAAGCATGGGTGTGTAAAGCTGACTTCGAGTTTCCAGTTCCACATGTAAGGATCTTGGAAGTCATCACTCTGTCCCAACAGTAAGTAAAAAGCTGAACAGGCTGAAAAAATCAACAACTCTTCTTGGATCCACCAGAGAGCTGAGGACACAGGGCAAACCTCTGCCCTCAAGATTGGAGAAACAGACAGGTGAACATAGGGGGTCATGGATCACTGGAACAGAAACTTATGAATGGATACTGCCATGGGAACCAGTGCTGAGGCAGGAAAACCTGAACTGTAACTGATGAATTGTGGGAGGCACAATGTAGACAAGGCTGAGAGTTAAAAACTCCAAGGGGACCTAGTCATATGGAGTACACATACTTATTTTTACCTCCAGGAGCTCAACCAGGTTCCCATAGTAAATATTGAAGAAAAATCCCCTTGTGCTTCTGGCAGGGGAAGGGGAAAAGGAACTATTGAAATATGCCATAGCACTCAAGAGAAACTGTTTAATCAGAGCCTAACCTGCCAGCATTTTATCAGAGACCAACTGACCTGGGGGAAGAGAAATACCCTGATGATCCATACCCAGAATTAACTCAAAGTGGATCATAGACCTAAATGTAAAGTGCAAAACTATAAAAATCCTAGAAGATAACATAGGAGAAAACCTAGATGACCTTGGATAAGGTGATGACTTTTTAGATATAATACCAAAGGGTATGATCCCTGAAAAAAATAATTGAGAAGCTAGACTTCATTAAAAATTAAAATTTCTGCTCTGTGAAAGACAATGTCAAGAGAGTGAGAATACATGCCACAGACTGCAGGAAGATATTTGCAGAAGACACATCTGATAAAGAACTGTTATACAGAATATACAAAGAACTCTTAAAACTCAACAATAATAAAACAAACAACCCAATTAAAGATGGGCCAAAGACTTCAACAACAAAGATGTACAGATGTCAAATAAATGTGAAAAAATGCTCCACATCATATGTCATCAAGGGAAGTGCAAATTAAAACATCAGTGAAGGCCGGGCACGGTAGCTAACGCCTGTAATCTTAGCACTCTGGGAGGCCAAGGTGGGTGGATTACTCGAGGTCAGGAGTTCAAAACCAGCCTGAGCGAGACCCCGTCTCTACCAAAAATAGAAAGAAATAAATTGACCAACTAAAAACATATATACAAAAAATTAGCCGGGCATGGTGGTGCATGCCTGTAGTCCCAGCTACTTGGGAGGCTGAGGCAGTAGGATTGCTGAGCCCAGGAGATTGAGGTTGCTGTGAGCCAGGCTTTCGCCACGGCACTCACTCTAGCCTGGGCAAGAAAGTGAGACTCTGTCTCAGAAAAAAAAAAAAAATCAGTGAAATACTACCAGACACCTATTAGAAAGACCAACATTTAGAACAATGACACCACCACCAGATGCTGGCCAGGGTATGAAGCAGTGGGAACTGTCAGTCATTGCTCACAGGAATGCAAAATGGTACAGCCACTTTGGAAGACAGTTTGGCAATTTCTTACAAAACTAAATATACTCTAAGTATACAAAAGTTAGTTGTATACAACAGCAGTTGTGCTCCTCGGTATTTACCCACAGTGATTGAAAACTTATGTATGCACAAAAACCTGCACATAGATTTATAGCATCTTTAATCATAATTGCCAAAACTTGGAAGCAAGTAAGACGTCCTTCAGTAGGTAAATGGATGAACTTGTAGTACATCCAGCTAGTGAATATTATTCAGTGTTAAAAAAGAAATGAGCTATTAAGCTATGAAAAAGTGTGTGGAACCATCCATAGTACTAAGTGAAATAAGCCATTCTAAAATGTCTATGTACTGCATGATTCCAACTATGTGACATTCTAGAAAAGGCAAAACTATGGAGATAGTACAAAATGGTGGTTAGTTGGCAGGAAGGGATGAACAGGCAGAGCACAGAAGATTTTTCAGGCAGTAAAAATACCCTGTGTGACACCGTAATGTTGGATTCATGTCCTCATCATTTGTCCAAACCCATGGAATGCACAACACCAAGAGTGAACAGTAATGTAAACTACATGCTTTGGGTGATAACGATGTGTCCATGTAGCTTCATCAATTTTAACTAATGTAGCACTCTCATGGGGGTTGTTGATAATGGGGGAGGTGATGCATGTTTTGAGGTAGGGGGAATATGGCAAGTCTCTTGTACCTTCCATTTAATTTTGCTGTGAACCTAAAACTGCTCTAAAAAAAATAAAGTATTTTTAAAAAAAATCTGGATATGTCCCTTTCCCCTGTGCATAGTCACTCTGGTAAAGGTCCATTGGCAAGAGACTGGAAAAGTGCTTTCTACAGTGTTCAAGGACTTTCCACAAGAATATCTGGCGGGTTCACTAAAGCTCAGGTTGCTGGACCCCAACCTAGAGTTTCTAATTCAGTAGGTCTGAGGTGGGGCCTGAGAATCTGTATTCCTAATAAGATCCTAAGTGATGCTATTCCTAGTGGTTTGGGGACTTCGGTTTGAGAATCACTCACTGTGTTAGAGCCACTCCCAGATGCTCAGGCTAGCATTTTGAATCCACACTTTTTGGCATGTTCATTCAATTCGATACATTATCAGTTACATTACAAACCTAATGTAATATCTTTTCTTTCCTGGCCAGCAGCTTTAGGATCCATTCCAATTCTCCAGTTTTTTGTCAATTAGGGCTGCTAGAGCCAGTGGGGAAATACAGGACAGCCAGTTAAATTTGTATTTCAGATCAACATGAATAATTTTTTTTAGTATTAATAGGTCCCATGCAATGTTTGGGACATACTTATACTAAAATTTATTTGTCGCTTACCTCCAGTTTAACTTGGTGTCTTATATTTTATCTGACGACTCTGCTGCCAACATAAATTTGCAACATCTTGAGCTTCTTTAGGTAAAGAAAGTGGGTCAGACCTGCTGGGTCAGACTTCGTGCTTGTCTCTCTAGGCATGCCGGAATTGCTGGATTCTAAATCTCATTCTAGAATTGAAGCAGTTGGCAGGGAAGGAGGGAGTAGGGAGATAGAGCATGAGGGGAATTTTCATAGCCTGGTGAAACCTGGGTTGACACAAGACCTCCAGGCAAGACAGGACCAGCCTCTTCAGACAGGAGGAAAAAGCTTCTTCCAGCAAGGGAAGCTCATTTTTGTTTGAATTTACCCACGTGTTCTCCTTTCCAGTTTTCTTTCCGAATAAATTCCCTAACTCTCACAAAGGAGACCATGATGAGGCTGTAAATATAACTTACCCACATATGCTAAATTCAGCAACTCACAAGATTAGACATTTATCTGACTTTCAGCTATGACCACCCCATGGCTACATGAAATAAGATTATTTTAGGGCAGTGTTGGACTGCCACAGTCAGACTGTGCCTGAACCAATAATTCAAAACCCTGTGTTGTCATTTTCCTTTTTAAACTCTCTAGGGAAGTAAGAAACAGCCATCCACCCTGCAGTTCTTTTTGCCTTGTCCCCATAATGGTGGTCTGTCCCAGCAGTTATACTTGGTCTTGTAAGCTTCATTTCAGGTGTTCATTTCACAAAACCATAGATGATAAGTAACTATTTTGCTCCTACATAGACAGACTACAAAAATCCAATTTTCCAATAGTTGCAGTTGGTCATCACCACCTTCAAATCTAATCAGGTTATGTATCTAATCCAGAATTCCTATTGAACATTTTTGAGAGTCTGTTTTCTGCAACCACTTTCTGCAACCACAGTAGCAAATACTGTGTCTGTTTAAGAAACAGAAACCACTCTACATATTCTAAATAGAAAGAAATTTAACACAGAGAATTAGGTGCTTGTATAATTATTGGAAGCCTCCAGGAACTGGTTTTAGGCTCAGCCTCCTGAAATGGCTCCCAGAATAATAAGTACTCATACTGCAGAAAAGCTACTACTGCTGAGTCTACCAGTTTAAGGTACACTAAAAACAAGCAGCTGCTGCTACCCAAGCAGTCCTGCATCTCTAGAAAGCCAGAGAACAGACACCTGAAGCTATTATATAATCTAGGAATTAAGGAGTCAGATCAAATGTCTGTGACCTTAACTATTACTCCTTAAAACCCAGGAAGTCAGAGAGTGGACAGTAGAATGCTGCAGAAGGAAAAACTCCTATGTCTATACTCTTGCCTGTCACACGCAATAGCTGAAAAGATACAAGAAGATGGCTCCTGCCTCAGTTTGACCTTCCAGATCTCCCACACGTCTGTCTAATTGGCAGAAATGAATTTGTGTCCAGAACCCTGGCTTCACATGAATCTAGAAGAGGATAGAATGAAGGTTGGGTGAGCTAATCATCATCAAACACAGTGTTCTTGGAGGTTTTGCCTTCAGCGGGGAAGGTTCTTGCTGTTACATACAAAGTTCAAAACCAAATATATCTGTATTTTAGGTTGCAGATTTTATCGGCAAGCCGGATAGGATAGACTTTCATGTTCTCCTTTGCTGGCTGACCTTACTCTTCCTTTCTGCTCATAAATATAAGCTTTTACTGAAGTTCATTTCTCGCCATCTTCTTGTCTACTTGTTCTGTATATTCTTCCTTGGAAAAACCTGTCATCTCCATTGTGATGAGTCCCAAATGGGACTCAGTCCTTACTCCTCTTCTGAGCTTCAGCATTGCATGTCTTAGTTTTTGTAGACACTGAAATTTAGATACTGCATTCTTACCTAAAACCCAGAATTTCTAAAACTGAACTTTTAAACGTACCCTTCCTAATCTCATTTTTGTTTATATATAATTAGTCTTTTAAACCTAAAACCTCACTTCGTTTTCAGTTTTTCATCTTCCTTAAATCCACAGCCAGTCAGGAATAAGTTCTGTTGACTCATTCTCATATTCTTTCACCAGTGTCCCTTGTTTCAGTCCCACGTCTGCCTCAAGAATGTCGGATTTGGTGTCTTTACAGTTCATTTAGTAATTAAACATGTTCAGCCTTGTGATCCTTCTCTGTTGTCTTGAACAGCTACTGAAATGCTGCTCTGCTTTACTTCATGTTGACTTCACAGACAGATGGTATTAAGAATGCATTTTCTCTTTATGTTAAAATAATAATAATTTGAGACATAATTTTTCCCTACATTTTAAAATGATAGTCTATTAACTAACTTAGGAGTAGAAAAGCATATTTGTACCTTAATATAAATTAAGGACCTGACTTTCTAAAGTAATGGAAGTGTATATCCTTGCCTTACAACATTCTAGTCTTGAGTGGTCTTTATTCAGTATTGTTGTGAAAACAGCTCTCTTTAAAGTGACAATCTACAAGATAGACATGCAAGACAGTATCCTAATTGTCTTGGGCAGGTATGTGTTTTATTTATTTACTAGAAAGTTCTAGTAATTAACCTTAAAAATATGTTGTGGGTTAATTTTAATCAAGGACTTATAACCAATACTTTACATCTAATGTTGGAATCCATATTGGTGCTACAAATCTTCGCAAATGTTTTATTGCTGTGATCAAACTCTGATTTGTAAGTAAGCTGTTTTCCTTACTGATTAATGGTCATTAATAGTAGTCCATATAGTTTCTGTGTAGAAACCCAGTTTGTCTCTCAAAGACGAGATTCCTTTTCATTTGGTTTCTTTCCTAGGACAGTTATCCTTTGAATGTTAACACTAATATCACAAGGGTAACATCGCAGTTTTACAAAGACTAATGTTGCAAACATCAAATTTGATCATTTCAAATACTGAAAGTCAACATATGTTATCATTAATATGAAAGAAAGGTGTGGAGCCTTGTTTTGGGACAACCAGTCCCTCTGTAAAAGTGTTAATTTCCCTATCCCTGGGCTGATCTCTAAGGGGAAAGGGAACCTCATAGCTTTGCCTGTATCAGTACAATTGTACATGTTGCCTTTCTGTTATTACCACTATTATAGAAACAATTATGAGATTATAACCTAAAGCCACAATTATTGAATGTTTTCTATTGCTGAATCCTAGATTATTATGAAGAATACAAACCATTTTAAAAGCATCCAGCAGAGATAGAGAAAAGTTGCTTAAACTTTTAGAGTACTGGTTCTCAATGGAAATTGAGATTATTTAGTTTGATTTCTCTTTTGTGTTCTTGCTGAATAACTGGTGCAAAGATATAAACTTAGATTATACTAAAGATAAGTAATTTAGATATTTGGAAGATATTTATGTGAAGATTGTTTAGGAAGAGAGAAAGAAGCTCTTGCCTATAATCTCAGCACTTTGGGAGGCTGAGGCAGGAGGATTGCTTGAGGCCAGGAGTTCGAGACCAGCATGGGCAACATAGCGAGACCCTGTCTCTATAAAAAGTATAAAAATTAGCCAGGCATGGTGGAACATGCTTGTAGTCCTAGCTACTCAGGAGGCTGAGCCTAGGAGTTCGAGGCTATAGTGAGTTATGCTCATGCCACTGCACTTCAGCCTGGGTTACAGAAGGATACCCTGTCTCAAAAATAAATAAATAAAGAGAGAGAGAGAAAGAGTGAGAGGGAGAAGTATGTTTTACCAGAATAAGTCCTTATTTTCAAATTTTTAAACTAAAAAATATTTGCTCCCTTATAATACCATGAGTCTATGTATAGCATTAGAAAACAGGTTAGAGTGGATCAAGAAAATATCCTCAGGTTTGGTCATTTTTTTAAAAAAAGACTCTTTCTCTCAAATCTTAACAAGTAGAAAACAGTATGTGTTTGTTTTCTTGATCTTTTCACTTCCTTTAAATACCCTACAGGGGAGGTCCGTGTTAAAAGTAAAATTACCCAAAGACTGTCAACAGAAGGTAATGAGTAGCTGCTCTTGATAATTAGTTCTTTGCATAATTATATATTATTAAACTTTCCTTGAGAAAATTAAAAATAGTTTTGAGGTAGTAAAATTACATGCTGAATGAAATAACTCTCAAGTATGAGAAAATATAAAAAGAGTATGTGTTTAACCATGTGCAAATAATGAACTTAAAACAAAAGTCTGGTCCATCAGATATAATCCTGAGTTGCCTGGGAGCTGTTGTAGACATTGGCCTCCTGTGTCTCCATCTGCAATGTCAGTTATTGGCTGACTGAGTCAATCAATAACTGATGAAAACACTGATAAAAGTACTAGTTTTCTTCAAGGCATGTATGGGTGAAACACTGTCATACTGGAATTGTAATAGAGCTGCAGTACTTTAATGACTATGAATTCTAGTCTTGGGAGTGCAAAAGAGAACAGTGAAATGATCCTCTCTTTTTCTATCTAGATAGCTAAAAGTTGAGAAAGAAGAGATGATTATTATAGACTGGAAAGTCATGAAGGGTCTGGTAAACCAAATGTTTTTTACAAAACTCCACTATTTTATAACTAAAAGACACACCATAATGTTTGAAAAGCTAATTTATGACCAATCAAAGCAAGTATCGATTTATTACAGACCATAGAAGATTTAAAGAATTCTTTAACTCAGGAAGGTTTATAGATTACTACTTTATAGCTGTGGTCCCCAACCCTGGGGCCACAGACTGGTACTGGTCCACGGCCTGTTAGGAACCTGCCAGCACAGAAGGAGGTGAGTGGCAGGGGAGTGCAGGAAGCTTCATCTGTGTTTACAGCCACCCCACCCCTCATCACCGCATAAGCTCTGCCTCCGGTCAGGTCAGCACAGGCATTAGATTCTTATAGGACCCTACCGTAAACTGCTCATGTGAGGCATCTAGGTTGCCTGCTCCTTATGAGAATCTAATGCCTGATGATCTGAAGTGGAGCTGACTAGTGGTAGGGACAGGCTGCAAATACAGATTATCATTAGCAGAGAGGTTTTTTTTTTTTTTTTTTTTGAGACAGAGTCTCGCTTTGTTGCCCAGGCTAGAGTGAGTGCCGTGGCGTCAGCCTAGCTCACAGCAACCTCAAACTCCTGGGCTCAAGTGATCCTTCTGCCTCAGCCTCCCGGGTAGCTGGGACTACAGGCATGCGCCACCATGCCCGGCTAATTTTTTATATATATATCAGTTGGCCAATTAATTTCTTTCTATTTATAGTAGAGACGGGGTCTCGCTCTTGCTCAGGCTGGTTTTGAACTCCTGACCTTGAGCAATCCGCCCGCCTCGGCCTCCCAAGAGCTAGGATTACAGGCGTGAGCCACAGCGCCCAGCCTAGCAGAGAGGTTTGACTGTACAATAATGTAGAATAAATGTAATGTGCTTGAATCATCCTGAAACCAACCCCCCCCCCCAAGGAAAAATTGTCTTCCATGGTGCCGAAAAGGCTGGGGACCATTGCTTTATAGTATATCAGTCATTTATAGTGAAATAATAAGAAAATAAAGATGCTATGGAATGTAGTCATGTCTTTAGAGATTATGAGAAAAAATTTGCTGCTATTTTCCAAGACAGAATAATGGGGTATATGGATCATGAATTTAACCTGTTGTGACAGTTCATATATTCCTCTACTTTAATTCTGTTTTCATTATTTCAGTTGTTTGCTGTGGGACACATGATTCTCTTGTCTTTCTTAAGCTATTCAGGCTCCTCTTGCTAAGGAACTTTAATGCCTCATATAGGTTTTAGTGCCAAGTGTTTTGATTCAAACATTAATTTAAGTTTTAAGTAGTAAGCTTAACGTAAGCTTAGAAGAAAATATAATACTCTTTTCAAATTGCTTATCTCTTTATTTCTTCTAGAAAAGTTTTTTGAAATGAAGAAAGGACAATGTAAAGATGCTCTAGAAATTTACAAGCGATTTCTAACTAGAATGACACGGGTGTCTGAATTTCTCAAGGTTGCTGAGGTAAGTAATATTAAGTTTTGTCGGGAATGTAATTTTTAAAATATTAACTCCTGTATCTGGAGTACATAACAGAATGTGAGATATGGCCGGGCGCGATGGCTCACGCCTGTAATCCTAGCACTTTGTATAAATATATATACAAAAAATGAACCGGGCCTGGTGGCGCATGCCTGTAGTCCCGGCTACTCGGGAGGCTGAGGCGGGCGGATTGCTCGAGGTCAGGAGTTCAAAACCAGCCTGACCAAGACCGTGTCTCTACTAAAAACAGAAAGAAATTAATTGACCAACTAAAAATATATATACAAAAAATGAACCAGGCCTGGTGGCGCATGCCTGTAGTCCCGGCTACTCGGGAGGCTGAGGCAGGAGGATCACTTGAGCCCAGGAGTTTGAGGTTGCTGTGAGCTAGGCTGATGCCATGGTACTCACTCTAGCTGGGGCAACAAAATGAGACTCTGTCTCAAAAAAAAAAAAAAAAAATTGTGAGATATGGCAAGACACTCTGCCACAGACTCACAGTGTATTAGGGTTGGAAGCGATTCATCCCACTTCCCATTCAGCGGCACTCTGCACTCCTACATTCCAGTCAGATGATCATTCTGCATTCATATAAAAGTTTCATGGATAATAAGCTCATTTGCTGCTTTGCATCGTGGTCCATTGCTCCATTCCAGCTAATGGCTGTCTTTTATTGTAAGAAAGTGCTTCCTTTTTATTGAACCCTAGATTTGCCTTTAGAAAAGCCTGTCCATTGTTCTTACTGTTTAAATAATAAATCATAAATTCTGACTTCATCACCTCATCAGCAATTTAAACACAATGAAAAATCAAAACAGGGTATAATTTATTTTATTAGTATGAAGTTTATAAATTATTGCTTAAGGATATTTCTTTACACCTAATCACAATAAATATGTAACCATATATTTGGTGTTCCTGAGGTTATCTCTAAGTTGGTGTTTTCTCTTATGAAATCCAATTATTGATTTATATTGATACCGGAAATTGTGACGTTGTTCTTATAGTCCTTTGGCAGGATGACAGATGGGTTTTTATCTTCCATATCTACTAATTGATTGCTAGAGGCTGACTAGAGAGTTGTGTGAAGAGGTTCTGAGGCTTTACAGCAAAGCATACAATGCTGTGGATGTGGGACATTCATGCCATGTTTTTTTGTTTGTTTGTTTTTGGGTTTTTTGTGTGTGAGACAGGGTCTCCTGTGTTGCTCAGGTTTCAATGCAGTGGCATCGTCATAGCTCTCTACAACCTCAAACTCTTGGGCTCAAGCGATCCTCCTGCCTCAGCCTCCCAAATAGCTGAGACTACAGGCACGCACTACTGGACCTGGCTAGTTTTTCTATTTTTTGTAGAGACTGGATCTTGCTCTTGCTCAGGCTGGTCTCAAATTCCTGGCCTCCAGCATTCCCTCCGCCTCAGCCTCCTGGAGTGCTAGAAGGCTTGAGTCCATGTCTGGTCTCATGTTTTTGCTATTTTTGTCATTTTGAGAATATTATTGTAAGAACAAGCATTTTATACATGTGATTTCAAAAGTACCGTACTCCATGCATTGTCTTTCAAATCTCTTTTATTCACAGGAGTAATAATTGTCACATTCAAATTCTAAGTCCAAAATAATATCACAAAATGCTGATTCTTGAGCTTTGAGCCATATAGCATGTAATAAGGATAAAAATCTTTTTTAAATATAATAAGAGAAACTAAAGATTAGCTCATATAAACTATACACTAAAGCATGTACATGTGTATTTCCTCATGGGTTTATTGATGCTGGTAGTCTGTAAGGCAAGATAGAATTGCTTGATATTTTTTTGCTGGTACACAGGTTTTATTTTGACACGTAAAAGTTTTACTTTTTGTCTATTGACACCTCATGTTAGCACAGGCCCAATTCAGGCCATTGAGAAGGAAATATACAGAAATAAGATGTCATTTTGAGAGTCTGTCTTTAAATAACTGGATAATATTTTATTTTTATTCAAACATGGTGATAAAGACTTTTTCATAAAACGAATACTAATTTACAAAATTATTTTTAATAGAATAAACATTAAATCACAATGGGATAACCATAACCATTTGGGTTTTCATTCACATTTAAATTGTATTGTTCATAATTCAAACACTGTTTGAATACTAGTGTTTAGTGGTTTGGTTATGATTGGCTAATACAGACATTTTTGGAAAATGTACAAACCTCCTCTGTCTACCAGACAGCACTCATGTGGTCTATATGTAGACTCATACTCAATAACCACCCTATAGTTAGTACTGTTTGCCTGAAGAGTCTAAAGAAGACGTCTAGAGTACCTTTAAAAACACAACTATATATATTGGCTATTTGGCAGATATTAACAATAAGTTGTCCATTATTAAAGAATAGGTAGAGTAGTTGAACAATTTCTATAGAAATATTCAAATTTCCCAAAGAAATTGCTTGAAGTACAGAAAATTTACCATGTCTTAGATCCTTATACTGAAGTCTCCTATGGCAGACAATTAAAACTTTGTAAAATTCTTGTTTTACAAGAAGTATTTTAAAAGAGGCATACCTGTTAAATGCCCTTCTTTTTTTTATAGAATCAAGTTATTCTTAGTTTGCTGTTCTAAAATAAATATCAGACTTGTAGGCGTCATGTCTCCCCGAATATTTGCAGACAGAAAGTGATGAGTTTTTTGTAATATTCTTCACCTAATCCTCCAACTACATTGTGGTTCAGAAGTTCAGAGCAATAAAATAGCAATGTTGAGGAAGAATTCCTAAGTTATGTCTTTTAACAGAATTATCCACTTAATGGAAACATATCACTGTTTCCCAAAATGATTTCAGTATTAAAGATCCATAATATTTTCATTTTAAAAATACAGCTTTCATTCATATTCATATTTTTAAATCTAAAGAGATATTAAAATGTGGACATAAACAGAATTAAGTTTTGGTTTATAATTTCTATAAGTTGTAATAATATAAGTGAGTTTAGGGAGGCACCAGTGGCTTCTCTGTAGCCATTCCATTAGACAGTAAAGTCTGGAATTCTGGATTCCAACATAAGTTGAGCCAGAGGGATGAGGGCAGGTGCTCTACACCAGTGGTCTCCCCAGCAAGTGACTTGGGTACCCCCTCTTCCTCAGGGGACAGCATCTGCAGACATTTTTGGTTGTCCTACTGAAGATGGTGGCTACTAGCACCCAGTAGGTAGAGGTTAGGGATGCTGCTAAACATGTTATGATGCACATGACAGCCCCCAACAAAGAATTATCCTCCCAAAATGCCAGTAGTGCCAAGGCTGAGAAATCCTGCTATAGCCATAGAAAAGGCAAAGGAAAGAAGGTAGTTCAGCATTTGACACACAAATGGATTTTCCAATCTCAAGTTTGCCTTGTTTTCTTGGTAGGAGCCCAGCACTTTTGCTTCGTGTGTTTGCTTCTACATTTCCATCAGCGTAATAAAGCACTTCATATCTCAAGAGAGAGACTTTGTTTCTTTGAACCTCAGTTTCACTATTTACATAAAGTGATAGAATTGAACTTATAACTTATATTTTTCACCAACTTTTTACTTTGAATAGTTTTCAAACCTGCAAAATAATTGATATAGTATAATTAACACATATGCTCTCTTCATTGATTCACATTTATTAATATTTTTCCATATTTGCTTTTACTCCCTTCTTTTTTCTCTCTCTCCCTCATCCTCACACTACCAAAATTACCAACTTGAATATGCTTTTATCCAGTAATTCCCCTTCTACAAATGTGTACTATAGATGCAAAATGGTATGCACAGCATTGCTTGCAATAGCAAGAGATTGGAAGCAACTTTAATGTCCGTTAATAAATAACTCATTAAATAAACCACAGGACAAGGAAGTTCTATGCAGCTGTTGCAAAAATTTTGAGGACATTTTGTGTATTCATATGGATATATCTCTAAGATATATTGTTAAGTGAAAAATGTAAGTCCGTTGTATATAATATGCTATAATTTGTATAAGAATGGGGAAATAGGTATATATTTGTATATTTCATGTTTTATTAAATATATGTAAAGAAACTCAGGAAGGATACATAAGAAACTAACAAAGTGGTTCTCTCTATGGGAGAAAGGTGGAAACTATACCCTGAACAACTTATTAAAACTAAACAATCATTATCTGTCCAGAGCACTTACTGGACATAATTATTTAAATTTAGTCTAAGCAGTATTCTAGATTTTTATTACTATTAACAATGACTACTATTAACAATGATGATAGCTTTAAATTTTGTACTTCAATTTATTTTTTATTCTAGTAAAATTTTATATATTTTTATATCTAGATATATTAATGAAATCATTGCTCTATTATTTTGAGTGAAAAACTAAGAAGTATATATTCAAAGTGAGATCAGTGTACGTAAAGTAATAATTCTTTTACATCAAGACTGGCTGTTGTTTTAACTAATCATGTAAGTGATCTTCCATTAAATGTAAAAAAAAAATTAATTTTAAAAATTCCACTAAGGGCAAGGCACAGTGGCTAATACCTGTAATCCCAGCACTTTGGGAGGCCGAGGTAAGAGAATCACTTGAGGCCAGGAGTTTGAGACCAGCATGGGCAACATAGCCACCCCCATCTCTACAAAAAATTTAAAAACTAGCCAGGTGTGGTGGTGCATGACTATAGTCCCAGGTACTCAAGAGGCTGAGACAGGAGAATCTCTTAAGCCCAGAAATTTGAGGCTGCAGTGAGCTATGATCATGCCATTGTACTCCAGCCTGGGTGACAAAATGAGACTCTGTCTCTGGAAAAAATCAACTAAGTAATTTCTTATTTTTTTAATCCACAGCAAGTTGGTATTGATAAAGGTGACATTCCTGACCTCACACAGGTAAGTGACTCTCTCAGTGGGAGATTCAGTATGCATGAAATTATTACTCCATATCTTACCATAGATGGGCATAAGTCTTGTAAGCATTCAATACATTGTGAATTTAGACCAAACAACTTTCTTAGAAATTATTCTACCTTACTTATGCTTTTTAGCTATTTGAAGATATTTCTGGATGTAATAGGAAAATTTTCCTGCCCTAATGATACAGTTTCTTCTTTAAAGGCAGTTGAATTTTTACTAATTGAGTTCATCTTTTCATTTTTGAACTTGATCAAAAGGAAACTTTAAAATAATGTGAATAAAAATGCTTTAGCTATGAAAAGTGTCTATTTGTAGACATGATAGTCAGGACATTAGAACTTTTCCTCCTGCTTGTCTTCCTAGTTTCTAGCGTGTGCTAGTATGAAGGAGGACCATGAATAGGAAACACTCTGATATTATAGTTTGACTACACTGATTCTTGTCTTATGAAGTGAAAAAATTTCCATATGTAAAATAACCTTTTTACAAAAAGTAGTAGTGGCAAATAAGTCATTTTTCTGGGACCAATCTAGTAAGTGACACCAATAAAGAGTCTTCTTGATCAATCCTTTCGTCTGTCAAAAGTGTGCAGTGTATGGCCCCTAAGATGTAGAATCAAGGTCATTCACAAGAACAGCATTATTGTATGACCTTTCTCGTAATTGGCAGGAACTGTTTTTATTTAATTACTTCATTATGATAAATTCTGTTCCAAACATGTCCTTTAACTAGAGATATTGTTGTGGAGGTGATGAGAGAAAACATGGAGCTGCTATCTTATATACCAGTAATGAACAGATGAATTTTCTGTCTTTGTAAATAAAGATAGTCATTGTAATAGAAGAAAATTGTCATGATGAAGATACTCACTTTTTAGTAATATCAGAGTGTGTTTAGTAATTTGGTATCCTTATAATGCCTTGAAATGTTTCTATATTTAAAATAATGTTAATTCTTAAATTTTTATTAAAAATTAGGGAAATCAAAGAAATGGTCTTCTGTATTTGTATTGTTAAAATACCAATTAAATATCAAAGTTCTTTGCAAGTGAAATTTGTAGAGCAACAAAGAACATGATGGCATCATATTTTTAGTTTAAAAAAGTTGGGAGATAGCTCTTTCTAGTAGACAGAATATTAGTATAAAATGTTTCTACTACTATGGGAAAATAGTTTGAGTGGACACATACATGAATGAGATATTGGTATCATTTTGGTTATGGCTAAAAATTAAATGTACATAAATCAAGTACCATTAAAATTCTCTTTCTTAGATATAGATTTAGCTTTGTAATAGTATACTAAAAATCAAAGTACATGTGTCTTCACTTAAATTATTTAGTTATAATAAATATTTACATTGTATTTTTTGAAAATAACCCAGATAAATACTACATGTTAACTCTTAAGGAATTAAAGTATTTTGCTCAATGAATAGCTTCTAGAAATTGTAAATCATCTTTATTTCAACTTTATAGACACCCTTAATGTGGAATAAAATAAAAACTAGATTTGTTTTAAGGAGTGGCTCTTAGTTAAGAAGAAAATAAGTCCTCATTTGTCTTATTTAGTTTGGGCAGGGTCTAAATGGATACAAGGAAATATTTAAAGAACTACTTAGATTCCTTTTTGTTTTTAAAATTAGAAAATGATAATCTATCACTGAAAGAAGGATTTATATACTTGGTCTTAATTTTTAATGATATAATACTCATTATAATTTATATAATCTCCTCTCAAGAAGTCCAGAAACATAATATTTTATTTGATAATATAAAGTATGTGTTTTCATAATTTGGGAAACAGAGATTCTACCCTCAAAGAAGATAATATCCTGCCCTGAGTCTAATAGAAAACTATTCTGTGGCAGAAATTTATTAAAATCTGTTAGCACTCTATTGTCTGCTTTTGTGATGACCTTAAAAGCCACATAAATTTCAATATTAACATTTATATTCAAAATAAATATTCAAAATATTCTTCTTCATACAAAAATTCCTCTATTCCAATTCTCTAGTGTTTATTTAAATCCTGATACAAGAGCATGCTTCTCAAATTTCTTACTAAGTAACGTAATTGTGGTTTCTTTTGGGATTGTGAGCTACATAGAGCTAAACACCCTATCTAATTCTTACATAGAGCCCCCTTCCAGAGAGCTCATGGAGGTCTCTAAATGAACTAGAGATTTAAGCCCGTCGTATCTGAGCTAGAATATAAACTGTTCTGGGGTTAATCCTTTAAATAGTGTTCAGTCCTTAAGACCAGGATTAATCTAGAGATGGGTCAGAAGTATCAGGTTATATGGATTCAGTTCAGCTCCTCTTGTGTCTGTGGCCACTGAATCTAGCCATGGCAAGGGAAAAAAAAACTCCTGTCAGAAGAGATAGTTAAAGATGAGATGGAGACCAAAGGGCTTCCTATTGACTGGGAGTAGGAATAGGATGCTCATAACTAAAAAAGGATTAGAATTCCTCTTGAGGCAAAATGGAACAGAGGAATATCACAGATATCTTTATAAATTCAATGTGTATCTTTCCGGTTAGAGAATGCATGATAAACACCAATACAGTCATCTGTAGCCATTTTTAAATTGTGCATATAGTATCATCATTATTGCATTTAAATTATTCATGGATATCAATGGAATTTTTAAAAGACATTCAAAAGTACTGTTTGGGGTAAGAAATGAATATGATGCCAGAGCTGAAATATTACTCCTTAGCACTTTCAAGTGGTTCCTTAGAGCCGATGATTAAAAATTGGAATGCTCTTTTGATTTATTTTTTGTTTGGTTTTGATGGTGCTTTATAATCCAAAGCATCTAAATTGTAGATAGATGCTTTCCTTTGGATCCTGGGCTCACAATCAGCTATGGAATTTGTTCCAATAAAAGAATTTTTTTTTTAAATATTGTTTCCTGTCTGGGAGATGTGTGCATTCCAAACATAAAATATCTCCATTTATGAAAAATATCTTAGGTTTTGTTGTCAGGAGTTATGGTTGATCTGAAAACCACTGGTAAAGAAAAGTCTCCTTTTAAAGATTATACCACTGGTGAATCGGTAACCGGCATGTTGCTCTCTATTAGCTTTCATGGGCTGACTCTGGTTCTTTGGATTGGTGTTTCCATTTGATTGGTCTATTGACTTTGGCATTTGTTTTAAATGAGCAACTGAAGATACTGAAAATTATACTTTGTTGTCATAAGTTCCTTCTACAGCAGCAGAGGCATTCTCAAAGTTTTGCTCCTTGGAAATTTAAAAGACGGTTTTCACTTACTGTCCTCTGCATGTCCTTAGTGCCATAGATACAGTTAAGAAGAAGGCAGACATTCATGCACTCCTGGATATTACTATCAAAGTTTTTTTTTTTTTCTTCCAAAGACAGTTGAGGAATTTATTTCTCTTAGATTTCACATGCCCTTATAGGAGATATAAAGATGAAACACTTTTAAATCTCAAGGAAAAAGTGCTGCCAAGTTAATTTTATGTGCAGTGTACTGCTAAATAACTCCCCTTAAGATAAAAGTCAGCTTTATGGTCTTGTATTGCTGGGTCAGATTTCTCTTTCAACTATTGTGATTTTTGTGTTACCTTACTTTTTTCAATTTTCTTACCTAAATTATTAATAAACTTTACAAAAGGAAAAACTGCAAGCTGTCTTCCTGGGTTTTTGTTCTGTCTTGTTTTGTTTTGTTTTCAATAACTAAGAAACTTTATAGGAAAAAATATTACCTCTTTTTTTTTTTTTTTTTTTTTTTTTTTTTGAGACAGAGTCTCGCTTTGTTGCCCAGGCTAGAGTGAGTGCCGTGGCGTCAGCCTAGCTCACAGCAACCTCAAACTCCTGGGCTCGAGTGATCCTTCTGCCTCAGCCTCCCGGGTAGCTGGGACTACAGGCATGCGCCACCATGCCCGGCTAATTTTTTATATATATACCAGTTGGCCAATTAATTTCTTTCTATTTATAGTAGAGACGGGGTCTCGCTCTTGCTCAGGCTGGTTTTGAACTCCTGACCTTGAGCAATCCGCCCGCCTCGGCCTCCCAAGAGCTAGGATTACAGGCGTGAGCCACAGCGCCCGGCCATTACCTCTTTTTTGTTATCCCATATTTGTTACTCTCTGTTTTGTGACTATCAATGGCATTTATTTTTCTTAAACAGTATTTTAAATTTAGGTTTAGCAAAATGTCACACTTCCTTTCAATTTCATTAAACATTCAGAGGATCTAAGTCTGTTAACTGGAAAGAAGTTCTATGGCTTGATATATATATTTTTTCCTTATTGTGATCCCAGTGAAAAAAATAGAAATATGAAAAGTTTAAACTTAAATATCCAGGCCTCCTAGGCTCCATCATCATCTTTGTCATCATTAGTGACAATTAATATGACAATTTTTAAATTATCAGATGTGAATTCATCTAAAAATTCTGAAACCATTTATATTTTCTTCCTTTTAAGGTTACATTCTTTATTCAATGAGCATTTCTTTATAGTTTATAATCTGGTATATAGAACAAAATTTCCTTTATCTCTTTTAAAAATACATTTTTAAAGCTTAGAAGTATATTCTTAGTTGTCGTTTACTGAAATTTGTTGAATAAGTTCATTTTCATCTGAGGTATATTTTAAAATTCTAATTTTTATAATTTTTTAAATTTATTAATCCCCTGATAATATGTTTTTTCACTGTATAGGCTAAAGCTTTTTAAATAATGATGACAGGGCTGTCCCTTTCTATCCTACCTTCATCATTTTGATCAGCTTAATGTTTTTGTTCACTTAGTCATTTACATTTATAATAATCACATGATTACATACATAATAATCACGTAAATGTTGAGACAGTTTGTCTATTAGTGAAATGAAATGAATAGTAAGTAAATGTCCTAAATTTTCAAAATTAAAAATTTTTAATAAGAATTTTATTTTAATCTGTCGTTAAAGGTACAATGTATAAGGCACAGTTATATGAACTCTTTGAATTCAGTGAGCTATTAAGCACTTAGCATAGTTACTTTGAAGTCCTTCACAATGAATTTCACATTAAAGAACAATCATCTATCTATAAATGTAGTTATATATTTCATTTGTCAAATTCTATTCTTTGAATGCCTATGCTGCTGTTAAGGTCTATTTTACAAAGATGAAATTAAAATTATTTTATGAAGATGAAATTAAATCTCTAATGCTTGAGGAATAGATTGGATGGAATATTTGTATGAACCTATTATTTCTCCTTCTAATATACAGTAAAATACCATCACTTTATATTGCCTAAAATTTTATTTATAAAAAGAAACAAAGTACTTTTTAGTAAAAGAGTTAAAATATATTAAATCTGCCAATATACAGTACTCTATTATATTATTATATTATACTTGTTACAGTTACTTTATTATATATATAAATTAAATAGCTCAATAACAAGAAAATCTTAATTATTATTGACTATTAGAATTGTATTCTTTTCACTATAATTCTCACTTGCCCCCCTTTTAAAATATATTAATAGTAACAGTTTTTCCTAATATTTTAGTCAAATGTGGATAAGTGAGGTTTTACTGTATTTTCAAATTTATGTAAATTTGTATTTGGGCACTTATATTTTTGACTTGGATACAAATACCTATGCCTTTTTCACTGTGTGTGGGAAAGTGGTGGTGACCTTGATTTGAGTTTATTGCATATAAGTAACATCTCAGTAAAAGTCTGTCCAATGTACTCTCTACACTGAAACCACACTGTAATGCTATTTGTTATGCAGTGGAGTTTACTGTATTTAAGATGGGCCTATCTAAGAATCCATGGAATTTAAATATTTAAATACCAAAAAAAAAACTAGAATTAAATTATATCACATATATATTGGAGTCCATCCTCAGACTTCCACCTTACATAGTTATAGTGATGTTACAGTGTGTTTACTTTGAAAAAAAAAATGCAGACATTTATTTTTACTTTCTTATTATAGGCTCCCAGCAGTCTTATGGAGACCCTTGAACAGCATCTAAATACATTAGAAGGAAAGAAACCTGGAAACAAGTATGCATTAGTTGTGTATTCTAAATACGATGAAAAATACTAGAGTGGTTCTTTATAAGAATGAGATTTATCATGGTACAACTGATACCACTATAGGTTTAGAGTATGCTTTATTGTAATTTTTCTGGGTTCCCTCAGAACCCCTGCCCTTTCTAGTATGATAGTGTAACCGCATGTATAGGCTAATGCAGCAAGTTAGTAGATTGTACCTATGTTGACTGAACTTACTGCTTTATAGATTAGCCCTTACTTAGAAGGAATTCATTATAAATAGTAAAAGAGGCCAGGCGCAGTGGCTTACACCTATAATCCCAACACTTTTGGGAGGCCTAGGTGGGAGGATCACTTGAAGCCAAGAGTTTGAGACCAGCCTGGGCAACACAGACATCAGCCAGACTCGGTGGCACATGCCTGTAGTCCCAGCTACTTGGCAGGCTGAGGCAAGAAGATCACTTGTACCCAGGAGTTTGAGGCTGCAGTTAGCTATGATCACACCACTGTACTGCGGCCTGGGCAACAGAACAAGACCCTATCTCTAAAATGAAATGAAATGAAATAAAAATAAAGAGTTGCTCGTGTTTAAAAATTGAAGCACTTATCATTGGACATGAGTGAAAACAAGCACAATTTCACAAGCAGCCTAGAATACTATTACCAACCCCATGTGAAGAAAGCAAAGCTCTCAAGTATAGTCTTCTGCACTCCTGTCTCTTCCCACTTGAACTAGGCATGGGATGCTACTGGCATTTAACTCAGAGATCCTAAAGAGTAGCAATCAAGTAATGATAAGAGCAATTTTACTATATGTTCACACCTTTTTGTTTGGGTTCTTATATTTTTGACTATGTTTCCTCACTGCCTACAAACAAAAATGCCCAGGTTTCTTTTTTTCCATCTCTCCAGCAGGTGTAAAACGTGTTTATTCACAAGACCTGGTGCTTTCTAATCTTTATACCTTGTTTACTCTATAATTCTGCTGGCCTTGAATGCCTACCCCTCTTGTCCTGCCTGCGTAAATCTATGTATCCTGGGAGGTCCGTCTCCAGTCCTCTCTTCTCATGAAGGCTTCCTTAATCATGAACTGCCCTTGCCCTGTATTGAGGCTATTTTTTTCACATATGTGATTTAAATAGATTTTCTGAATTTAAAGGTTAGGAACTATTTTATATTTCATTGTCTCTACCTAAACACTTAATGTAGGTCTTTCTACAGAGACAGCTTGAAATATTTGCTGGTGACACCAGGTTTCTGTTTATTCCATTTAAGCTGACAGCAGGAGTTAGCAGAGACAGCCAATGAACTGATCATTGCAGGGCTGTAGGCTGGTCATAAATTTTTACCTACGATAGAGCTATCACAATGCAATTCCTTTCTGACTTTCTTCCTTTTGTGCATTTTCAAAATGTATCTTGATGTTACCTTTTTGTTGGTGGTTATTTTATTAGCCAAATGTCATTTCTGTAGTCTTTTCCAAGTTAATATGGAACTTATTGCATGTTTTAAGTTTTCGCTGACAAACAGCAGTATGAGCCTTCCAGGCAATTACAGCAGAGCTGTTTGGAATGATGGACGACAGGTCCTCTCACGGGCTCTGTCACATTTGTTTCCACAGTCCAGGGTCAGCCCCCAGTTTCAGTGTGGCAGAGAATAATCAGACTTGACATGAGAGTACATTAAATTCCAATAAAAGATGCCCACTTCCAGTTATTGCTGGAACCACCCTCTATTAGAGTATCTGGGAAACCAAATGAGTTGGCTAGGATTTAAGTAAATGAAGTCAGGAAGCTGAGAAATGTCCTTGCTCCTGTGGCAAGAAGACTTCTTTAGCTAAGGCAGTATACACATCCACTGGAGGTCGAGTCTGCATGTGCAGTGCAAGTGGCCTTCAAAGTCTCTCACACCTGGCACAGGGCCACACTCCTCCCTTGTGTTTTGCTGAATCTGCCAGTGCTGCAGTTACCTGAGAAGCTTCCTTTCCTAGCTCGAGTGGGTCTCATTAGCCCTAACTTCAAATCTAAATTCCAACCCCGCCCCCAACTCTTTTGGCCACCGCAAGCTATTTTTGAAAAAATTGTCTGTGGACATTTAATTATATTTCTAGAGAAGTAAAATTGTTAAAAGCTTGATAATCTTCCATTTTGAATTCCCTTTTGCTTAGAATATTGTTTCTTTCTCCTTTAAAATCATTTTATGCTTGTCAAATTTCTTCTCTGAATTGGCCAAGACCGCATTTGAACTTGTCTTTTGCTTGTTCCCTATTTTTAAAATAAATGAACAACAGTAGTTAACTATTTTCTTCTTTGTATGTTTGTGCTTACCTGGGAACTTAAGTGAAGGGTGAGTACTGTATGGAGTGACTTTTTTGCATTTGGTAATTGCTAAAAATGCAAAAAACACTCTTAAGATTCCACATCTGGTATTTAGAACAGTTAAAACTGATTTCTGCCCCTTCTACACCTCTGTGTTTTTTCATTATGCTTTATTTTTGTCTCCCAAGGTGACTGGCATAAATAGTTTTACTTTCTTTTGGTCTTCTTGGATCAAGACTAACAATCTCTTTTAGGTGTATATATATTCCTCTCAGATTTTAGAAATCTAAGATTTTTCATTTGTTTAGTAAACAAAAGATTTCCCCATGACATATGGCAGAAATGCCAAAAGACAGTTTTATGAAGAAAATTGATTGTTTAAAAGTGTTTTCTTTGTCTTCTAGTAGCAGTATAAAACTGTTGTAACCTCTAAGTCAAGTATATACCTAAAATGAAGCAGTTGCAAATGTCTGCTGTGAAACTTATGCACACCCTTTATATTTATCACCTTGTGTCCACTGATAATCACTTTTACAATTGTATGCAATACTGTGTGATATAACTTTGTATATTATTTGTTTCTATGATTCCACAGGAAAAAGAAAGAAATTTATTTCATTCTACTTGTGGGTTTTTTACTAAGTGTTAAGGGTCTGGGAAACCCAAGATAAGTTTTTTGTAATTAAAATTATTTGAAAGATGTAGATAGGTTTTTCACAACCTGTTTTTAGGAGGTTTGGGGGGAGGTTGGGGGTTTTGGGGTTTTTTTTGTTTTGCTTTGTTTTGTTTGGCTAGCATTTAAACTCAAAACAATGTAGGGATTATTATTGTAAATCAAATAAGAAATAACAAATTTCCTCTTTTAACAGCTTCCTTGGCATTTGCTATGTTCTTAGTGGTTCTTAGTAAAACCCCATGAATTTGTTTGTAGTATTTTACAGAATTTAGAGTACATTACTATATAGGTCATTCATTTTCTTCTAAAATTATCTTGGTGCCTTGTTTTTGTCAACATGGTTCACTATGAACTAAATCTCTCTAGATGAAATTATTAATATAAGTATTGGTCTTTTATAAACATCATTGTCTATGTATGAAAGATTGTAGCATTTTCCTTCATAAAGGGCAATGACTAACAGTAGGGCAAAAAAAACAAGCAAGGAACATGTAAGAAGATGCAATGTCTATGTTGTGTAAGAGAGGAACAAATGTGCCAGTCTCATCTGTGCTTTTGGTTGGGCAGGCTGGAATGTGGAATGAGCACAAGCTCTGGGCAGAAGGTAGACCTGGACCAGTCTTAAATCCACCATTAATGTATAATACTTGGGCAAGTTACTAACCTCTCTGAGCCTGGGAGCCTTCAGATTTTTATCAGTGATTAAAGATGCTTTTTAAAGTTACCCCATAAGAGTACCTCTTGTTCTCACCTTTTTTATTAAATCATGACAAAAGCCAGATCTGGTTCATGGAAACAGAGGTCATAAATCCTGACAGGTTAGCTTTCCATAAAATAGTTTTAAAATATTTCTGGTTAATTCATCGATTATAGAATGTATGCATGAACATATTCTGATTTAAAAATTAAAATAATACAGAAAATTATTTTATTGTTAGGTGCTGTGTAAAGTGCTAGGGATATCAAACAATGGGATGAGTTCCTTCCCTTCAAAGGACTTAACATCTAGTGAAGACAACAGATAATTAAGATATAATGCATTTAATAGTAAGTGGGATGATATCTCAAGAAAGACAGTAGGGGATTTTCATTTGTTTACTTGATTCATGGGATAATAAGTATCACTTAGTAATAGTGGGTTCATGTGGGAGCTTGACAAACTCATTCTTTTGCCAATTATGATTTTTCATACTTAGCTTTGAGTATGATATTCTTTAATAGCAGGTAGAACAATTCTATCATTTTTACTGTATCTTTATTCTTGCTCTCTGTTAGAAGATATGTTTTAAATTTTTATGTATTAGTTTGGAAATGTATTTCAAAGTTCTTGCTCATTCTCAATTCTTCTCTCTATGTTGGCATTTTTCATTGTGTCAGTACCGCTAAGAATTGGTTCATGAAAATTGCTTGAAGGAGAAACAAATTAATTTAAATTAATTCATTCTTAGAAAGTAACCATGTCAAATGGCTTCTGTGTTTTCTTTGTAGAGTTCAGGCTCTGAATTTTTTATTAGATTTTTATTTAAATTTGACTCCCTTCCATAAAGTGAAAAATGGTGTTAGTAGAGAAATTAGCCAAGGACTCACTTGACTAATAAGACCCTGAATATAGGCTACTTATTGACATTTGTTTTTGTCTGCATTTTGTTTTGTTATTCATTTTTCTACCAACTCAGGTTAATAAAATGTGAGCTGTTCAGGCAGTTATTTCAGAAGCACTTTGCGAGAAATGATGTGCAACAGACAATGCTGACAGTAATGTAACTAAAAAAAAATTTACACTTTCCTAACTTTTTCTCACTTCCTTAGAAACAAGCATCGAAGTTGCTCTTCTTTATCAAGCACCCATTGGTTATAATGAGATGATGGGAATATTTTTCCTAAAGAGTTTTCATTACAGCCATGAAAGCAAACAAACAACAACCACCAAACAAAACCAGACAAACTTCAGGAGTATGAATATGAAAGTTGAAACATTGCAGGCACAGGGTTTATATAGCTCTATTTTTCCCTAGAGTTCCTACTTTTATGCATCACAACTGTGATTAACTGAGTAACAATGTACTTTAACCTTAGTGAGTTAACCCAGAGGTCTTTTGGTTTTGTTTTGGTTTTTTTTTTTTAATTCTATAAAGCCTGATTTTTCTCAAGTCTTGGCAAAATTTTTAAAATTCCAATTTGGACAGTTTATTTTATGTGTACCTAGGCAATAAGAATGAATTCAAAGAATTTGTGTTGCTAGAGATATAGAAAATAATTTAATGTAAGACTTTCTAGTACTAGAAAATAAGTTGATGGAAAATATTGGAAGAGGTTATCATAATTGAGTAAAAGATAAAAAGGTTTTTTTAAAAAAAATAGTTTGTCCATTACTTTAAAAGTCTGTTACTTATAAACAAGTCAGTGCTTGATCAAGTGACACCAAACTTAAATGCTTCTACAAATGTATTCACCTATATTCAGTTTTAATTTTTTTATGTTGTCTTTTAGATCTGGTGCTCCCTCTCCATTAAGTAAGGTAAGTTTGCTTTTTGGGTTTGTTTGTTTGTTTTTTGTTTTGTTTTTTTTTACCATTTTACCATCTGAAAGTGTACAGATGGCATTAAGTATTAGTGGCATTAAGTATATTCACATTGTTGTATAACCATCACCACTATTCATTTCCAGATCTTTTTTATCTTCCAAAACAGAAAAACTGTACCCACTAAACAATAAGTTCCCATTCCTCCTCCTCCCAATCTCTGGAAACCACCATTGTACTTTCTGTCTCTGTGAATTTGAATAGTCTGGGTACCTCATATAAGTGCACTCATACAGAATCTGTTCCTTTTGACTGGCTTTTTTCACTTAGCATGTCTTCAAGGTTCAGCCATGTTGTAGCATGTGCCAGAATTTCCTTCCTTTTTAAGGTTGAATAATACTCTGTTGTATGTATGGACCACATTTTGTTCATCCATTCATCTGTTAATGGATACTTTGGTTGTTTCCACCTTTGGGGTATTAGGAATAATCTGTTGTGAATATAGGTATACAAATATCTGTTTGAGTTCCTGATTTCAATTCTTTTGGGTATATACCCAGCAGTGGAATTGGTGGGTCAGATGGTAATTCTAATTTAAATTTTTTGAGGAAAGATCAATTAACAGTTTTATGTATGTTCCTTTATATCAGTTTCTCAGTCCAGTGTGGTACAATGTATGTGATTTAGTCTTAAATCTGGACAACATATTTTTAAAGCAGGAGAGATTTTTCATGTATTTATATTATACCTAAAGACAAATACATACTAGTTATAAAACATTTTTATGTAATTCTGAATCACAGCCCTGTGAGACAGGTAAGACGTGATTTTGTGTGTGTTTTAATGGTAGAGAAATCAATTGTAATTTAGCTGCACAAGTCTGCCTTTTAGACAGTCTACCCTAAATGATTTTAATAACTCCTTCACCTCCCCATCTCCTTTTTAGCATGTTGAGTGACAGGATTGGGGTTATTAGTGAGAAGAGTATTTACTTTTATAAGTCTGTAGTTCACATTTACCATTGTATTTTTCAGGCAAAAATGTCATAAATGTGCTCTTCCCTCTCTGACAAATTTCCATTATGTAATTGCTGTCATTACAGATATTCAGGGATATCATTACAACTGCACTAGTGATTCCCAGACACCATGTAGCATCTCAGGGCCTGGCTGGCTGGCTGCCTAAGATTCCCTCAGGGACCTCAGACAGTCAGCCAAATAAAACAAGCAAGCAAAAAGCTCTCTGGTTGTTCTGACACAAAGCTAGATTTAAAACCATTATATCTATGCGAAAAATCCCAGTATAGGACTTCTGAGTAGAGTGTGGTAAAACTGTGGCATCCTTTGGATTAGTCTGTTTCTACATTTTGGCTAAATTGAATTTTACTGACTTTTAGTAATAACAGGATTATTTGGGTTCTGTTTTCCTAATTCTCACATTGCCTAAAAGCTTGTTGTTACAAGGCATTTTTAATGGGCTTTTACACACCTTTGTTTTTGTGTTTATGTTAGTATTTATTGCTGTCATTAAATTCTCCACGTTTCATAAATATCACTTTTCTAAGCTTATTTATATGTATAGGCTTTTTAAAAAGTCTCTCCTTTTATAGAGGCATTGTCAATGTTCACAATGAATGACATACAATTAACTTTAGCAAGTCCTTTCTATTTCATTGATGATCTTTGTATTCCATTTGAAAGATTTGAATTTTTATTGAAGAGAGAGGTCTGAGTTTATATTTTCTGAGCAACAACATCCATACCACTCCTGTGTTTGTCTTTCTTGAAGTGTTCAATGCCTGGCATTTGTATATCTATCGAATTCTAACTTCTTGATTAGTTACATTTTTGGACAAATAGGTATTATTTAAGTCTAGAAATTCCTACAAATTTCTCAATTTCCTCAGTCCTTACTCTTAAGTTATTCTTTTAAAACTTCCTTTACGTTAGGTTTATTTGAAATCAGATATGCCATCAGGGCAGTATCTGATAGCCCTTCCTTGGTCTTGGTCTTCATATATTTTTCTTGCTATTATATCTCATTTCCACTTACAGAACTAAGTATCAGTAAAATGTTTTGAAATGTTCTATTAATCTTGTGAACACATGGAGAGTTAATATGCCAGATAAAATAGAATTAGGATAATTTTAAACAAAAGTTTTAATTTCCTTATATAATTAATTGACTACTAACTCCTCTTTTTAAAAAAAAACAGTCCAGGAAAATAAATGCTAGATTTTATTTCACTTTTTTAGTTTTATCTATGTCATATTAGTGATGAAGTATAGTCACGATATCCTCAAGCTGTCAGTGACTTGAATCCTGCTTGTGAGTCATTCTCTGCCAACTATGAACTATTTTGTAAGTCAAATTTCCTTCTGGATTTTAAAAACATCTAGAGAAGACTTCACATGAAGTCTGTTTAGGATGAGAAGGAGGAAAAATGACCTTGGTTTTATAGCATTTATTATAATTGATAATTTTTAAAATTTTTGGCAACTAGTAAGATCTTTCCTAATAATTTTATGTTCAATAAATATATTTAGCTTTGATTTTAATTAACAAATGCAAGTCATTGCAATGTTGGACCAAATATTTTATCATAATTTTATATAAATTACCTTTAACTTTTAAAAGTTGAGTCATGTTTTGTCTGATATTATTTATTACAATTCTTGATTTCAAATTTTCTTGAGTTTTTTCTCCCATGAGGAATCACAAAAAAAAAAAAAAAAATCGCTGGGAATGTCATGGGTCTGCAAAACAGAAGTCCTGTAGCTGTGTGTCCTATAGATTCATATTTGACTAGAGTGTGTTGTGCATCTTCACTTTCAGTCTTCTCCAGCAACAACTGTTACGTCTCCTAATTCTACACCAGCTAAAACTATTGACACATCCCCACCGGTTGATTTATTTGCAACTGCATCTGCGGCTGTCCCGGTCAGGTTAGTTAACGAGTATGCAGTGAACTGTTTATTAATATTTTGATTAGGTTTTTGTTTCCTTTTTCTGTACTGTACCCAAGTGATTTCACTAAATGGAATCTAATCCTAGTAATGTGTGATATTTTGGGTTATTTTTGCTACACAAAGTAAATTCTTTTATGCAGTTACTTAGGCCTGTACCTCTTAGAAAGACCTAGGCCATGGAAATTGTCTTGTTGCTCACACATTTGGGAAAGGAAGTAGAAGAAAGATGCACACATTTGAGGTTCTTCTGAAATTGGCAGATATGGAAAATGTTTTCTAAAATTAGTTTCTTCTTGTGGGAAATTTAAAAGGTGTCTTCAAGTACTTTAAACACACACACACACTTGAAGTTGTAGTCCAATTAGCTGGTGCATATAAGAAACTCAAACTCTGGTGGTAGGAAGAGGCTGTCAGGGTGTTCCTAATTAGCTTTTCTAGCACCTACAGGTCAGGAAAATAGTGAGAAAGGTGAGGATGACTTTGCATCCTGGGAAATCTTAGAGCTACCCATCATAGGGGCTTTCTCAAATAATAATTTTACATCAATTCTTTGGTTCTTTTGCCTTGAAAGGATTCTAGTCTCATTTTGTAGTATCTGTGGCTCTGATTATGAATGTCCTATATTTGGAGACTTGGATTTTGACCTGAGCTTAACTCCAAGTACTTTACCTAAGTTAACTATGTGCATTGCTCTCTGCTTGCTTAGTCTGCTTTTTATTATAGCAACCTCAGTAAAACCAAGTCCTTTCTGCTACTGCACTAAGAAAAATTGCTTTTTATAAAAGCTTTAAGATCCTAATAATGTTTTCTTTTTATGTTAGTACAGTTGTGTTTATAAAATGGACATCAAAACTAGTTAATGCTGTCAGACACTTTGAAACTTTTTTAAAAATCAGCAGAATCCTTTTCTCAAAGGAGTATTACTTAGAAACTGAATATGTAAAAGAGATAAAGATAAAAACCAATGTTTAAGAAAGCAGACAAGGCCAGGCATGGTGGCTCACTCCTATAATCCTAGCATTTGGGGAGGCTGAGGCAGAAGGATCGCTTAAAGCCAGGAGTTCATGACTAGCCTGGACAACATATCAAGATGTTATTTTTAGAAAAATAAAAAAATTAGTCAGGTGCAATAGCTCGAGCCTGTAATCCCAGCTATACAGGAGGCTGAATAAAAAAGAAAACAGAGCAGGATCCTGGGACCCTGTTGGCTCCGCACCTGGCCTGGTAACCTTTAAGCCAGTGCTCATCAAATCTGAACATACATGTGAATCACCTAGGGATCTTGTTAAAAATGAAGATTCTTGTTAAAAATGAAGATTATGGGGTAAGCCTGAGACTTCGCAGTTATAAAAACATCCAAGGATGCTCTAGTTTGGGGCCCACACTTTGGATAGCAAGGCTCCTCCTCGGAACTTCTGCAGATAGAGAAGCACAGCCCCAACTGAGTAAGAATACAAAATGAAGTCGTTTGGGGCGAATCCTCTTACAGCCAAACTTAATACATTATAGTCTAATTTAGGAAAAAGGAAAATTACTGACTATTTAGTATTCTTTTCTATCCAAAAGATTTTAGGAAATAGAGAAAAGATAACCTTAAGGTTATGATTTTTATTGCCCTATAGGACACTTCCCAGGGATCATGTCCAGCCCCTTAGAAAGACAGTTTTATTGGAACAAAGACATGTTGATCTGTTGATGTCTTGTCTATGTCTTACTTTGTGCTACAGTGGCAGAGGTGAATAGTGGTAAAGACCATCCGGCCCTTTACAAAAGTAGTTTGCCAACCTTTGGTATATGCTATACTTTCTATTCATTTATTGGATTTAAAATATCCCAAATCGTTGTTTTCTGCATAAGTCTTTATTTAAAAACACCTTTACATTATAAAATTTCAAGATCTAATTTTCAAGTTCTGTTTTCCTTTCAGCACTTCTAAACCATCTAGCGATCTCCTGGACCTCCAGCCGGACTTTCCCTCTGGGGGGGCGGCGGCCGCGGCACCAGCACCACCAGCACCTGCTGGAGGAGCCACCTCGTGGGGAGGTGAGTGAAGTCACACAACTGTGCCATTTCCCTGTTCATTGTTTTTTTTATTTCCAGCATATTATGGGGGTACAAATGTTAAGGTTATATATATTGCCCTTGCCCCCCTACCCCCTGGAGCCCTGTTCATTTTATTGAGTCATTTTTATTTGGGTGACAATTGTTACATTTACCTCTGATTATCCAAAATGGTGTTAGAAAGCTGGAGGGGAAAATGCTAAGAAGGCTACATCTATTGACTGTAATATATGTTGAGAGAGAGAGACAGAGAAAGTGCCTATACTACAGTTAAAATGTCCAAGCAATATTGTTTTTATTTTAAAAGTTGGCACAAAGGAAGTATTTTTCTTTGCTATTCTAAAATTCTGATTATTTTTAGTAACTGTCCTCTAGAGATTCAGGCCTTAGAGGATTGAGTATTCCCATCAATGTACGAGGTTACTCAAAGGCAGCATTTCTAATTTGGTTTGGTAAAGTGTAGCCTCCTTCCTGGATTCCTTTAGGCCTGAGTTGGTTTTATACACATTGTATTTGACTTCAGGCAAGTGAAATCTGGTACAGATTCTTGTTTGTGTCAGAAAAAAATCCATACTAAACTGATTGAGAGAATTCACACCTAGGCACTTGATTCCCATTGATCTCAGAAAAATCAACCTTGTATAAATATTTGATTTAAAAACATATTTAATACTATTATAAAAATTAAGATAACTTCTGTGTAAGTCTCAAAGCTGCAGAGTTGGTTTTAAATACTGTGCCCTACTGCATCAAATGATCAGAATAATATTTTCAAAATGTTTAAGATATGGCTCACATAACTATAGAAGCAACACAAGTGAAAGACTTAGTAACTCACTAATGAGGAAACCAGTAAGATGATAAAACTGGTTCAAAGAGTATTTTGAAGAATTGGTTATTTATAGGCATTTGAAAAGGAATGCTATTAATAGAGTAAGATGGCTAGGTTAGATACAAAACTATTAATATTCTATGGAGCAATAAAAATCATAACCTTGAGGTTATCTTTTTTCCCAAACAAATTATTTGCATCACTAGCAGACAAGATCTGTAACTTATCATTTCAGAAACAGAGTCCTTAATTACAGTAATAACAAAGTCAAACGAAGTTACATTCCTCTAGATAATTAAATATTCCTTGGGTGGTCTTGTTAAACAGTGTGTCAGTATAACATCAGAAGTACATTCTGTAGTCTCTTGATCTTATTTCCAAGTTTTTTGGTAACAAAAATAACAGAAAGATAACTACTTCTAAAATAAAATTGTTAACTATAAATATGAGCATTTTAAATGTTGGCGTGTTTCCATTTTAAATATTTAAACCGTCTCCTATACTGAAATGTTCAACTCCTAAGGCTACAGCTATCAATTTTTAAAATAAAATTGTTCTTTCAACTTCATTTAACTTTATTAGATTTTAATTAGTCAAGGAAAATATTGCCCAAGAGATTTTATAATGACATTCTTGTACACATGTTTTTATTCTGAACTTCTTCTTTTAAATAGTTTGATTATTTTAATTTGCTTATAATTTCTTTTCATTACCACAGTGTCTTATACAATGCATTATTTTCCTATTTATCTAAGAATGTTTCATATTCATATCCTTAACTGAAACTTTCTCATTCATAAAATTCATGCAGATAGGCCGGGCACGGTGGCTCACACCTGTAATCCTAGCACTCTGGGAGGCGGAGGCAGGCGGATTGCTCGAGGTCAGGAGTTCAAAACCAGCCTGAGCAAGAGTGAGACCCTGTCTCTACTATAAATGGAAAGAAATTAATTGGCCAACTAATATATATAGAAAAAATTAGCCGCGCATGATAGCGCATGCCTGTAGTCCCAGCTACTCAGGAGGCTGAGGCAGTAGGATTGCTTGAGCCCAGGAGTTTGAGGTTGCTGTGAGCTAGGCTGAC
This sequence comes from Microcebus murinus, assembly GCF_040939455.1. Classification (NCBI taxonomy): domain Eukaryota; kingdom Metazoa; phylum Chordata; class Mammalia; order Primates; family Cheirogaleidae; genus Microcebus; species Microcebus murinus. The sequence goes on from NC_134108.1 coordinate 70,664,515, forward strand.
GCCATGGCACTCACTCTAGCCTGGGCAACAAAGCAAGACTGTCTCAAAAAAAAAAAAAAAAAAAAATCATGCAGATGGCTCTTACAGAATTTCTATAATTTAAAATTTAGTTTGAATTATAAATTCAAAAAGTTTTTTCAGTTTTATAGGCATGTCTTTTTAATTATCTCAACCCTTTAAATCAGTATGTTTTTCATACTTTCCCATTTTTAGAATTTTTCAATCATTTAGTAATTTAGTTAGAACTTTAATGAATAAACAGTAAGACTATAAACAGCCCCTTTCACCATATTCCCTGGCATGAAATTAAAGAGAAATTTTTGTTTTTCTTTTTTAACTTTTAGCAACAAAAGAAGAGTGCCAAATAAATAAAAGGAAAAAAACTAAATGAAATCTTTTTAATTGTAATGTAACATTTTTATTCATATTCCTCTCTTAAGTGCTTTTTGCTGAGACATGTTATATTGTAATAACCAATTTTATTAGACTACATTTTAGTCTTTACTGGTTAGAAATAACTATTGATGATTGAAACATGAAAATATCCTTGGATATAAAAGAAAGCAGAACAGTGCGGTTTTAGCCAGGGCTGTGCAACATGGTCAGGCAGTTTGTGCATTGCTCAGAGGCAGGGCAGGAGGGGCTGAGGTCCAGCCAAAACTCTTCTAGTCAAGCTGTGAGCCTCTCTCATTATGCTTGAGGAGGAGATGCTTTTCTTTTTCTGATCTGCCCCTCTACAGGGAGCACTTTTTAATGCTTAGTACAAAGGCATCTTATAGGCTAGTAGAAGCCTTGGCTTAGGGCCTGATGGCCACATTTTTGATGATTAGATAGCATTTTTATCTCAACAAAATATCTACAACTGTAGCAATTCACAGCCATAGAAAAGTCAACTTTTCAAAGAAATGCTAATAAATAAATCCTCCAGATTCCAAGCCAAATAGTAAAAATTGTAGCCTTAAGAAATTGAAATAAATTTCTGTAGTATGAAATTGAGAAATAATAGGTACCTTCTGTTTGCATTTATCTTGTAGATAACCCAGTGATGGTTGAAGGTGATGCTAAATTACCCAATAACAGATATGTATTGGTTCGTTTGACTAAGGAAAAAAATAAAATCACTTTTTCAATCTTGTCTGATAAGATCAAGCCACTTCTATTATTGAAGCATATTTGAATTTTGTTTAACTAGACAGTAAAATACAAACTCCAAAATTCTGTAAGCTTGTTTGAATGTACTTATCTGACCACAATAACAGTGAAAGGATTTCAGTTTCCAAGGACCATGGCCAATTCAGATGTTAGTGAATTTTTCTTGGGGATTGTAGGTAGTGATAAGTATTTCCATTTCAAGCAATATATTATAATGTTAGTATTTTTTTCCTGTAATGTAAAGCAAGCAAAGTTTAGCAAAATCATAGTTTAATGATTTTAGTTTAAATTATACATATAAGATTTGGCATTTCTTCAAGCTGGTAATGAACTCATTTGACAGAATGCAGAGAATGTTTTTAAATCCCTACCTTTGGCTCCATAATAGGGAGAGTGATTTATTTTCTTCATAATAAACTCATGTCTCAGAAGCATAAATAATTGAGTGTGTGTGTTGTATGTCTGTATATCTTAGATGTGAAAAAGCAAATAACTTCTTTTTATAAATGCTTGAATTGAAATTTCTACTTTTTGAGAAATATAAGATTACTGCTAGGGTTTAATTAGAATTGAAATTAATTATCAACATCCATTTGAAAGCTAATCAATATATGTGATCAAATGACTAATATTTACCATGTAAAATGTTAGCTACAGTACAAGTAGTTTTTGTGACTCATGTTACCATTCGCTTGTTGATTAAATCTGGGATACACATCTATATGCTGTTTTCATACATATGCATGTGCACACATTCATATACACTCTGGGAGATTTATAGAAACTTTGAAATTTACAGTCCTCTAATGAAAATCATAACTTGACTTAAATATTCACTATTGCTATATAATTAGCTATCATTATCATATATTAGATAAGTTTCAGGTATAGGTGAGCACTTTAAATGTACTAACATATTGAATCTTCATAATAAACTAAAAAGTCTAGCTACATCTCACTGGAGAATATAGAATTTCATTGTTATTGTCATTCTGTTTCCTCAGTAAAAGTGAGTATTTTCTAGCAATTTCTATAATGCAAAAAATCTCTGATTATGTTTCACTTGTAAATGAATTAAATTCTGCTGCACTCATTTTATTTTTGCATGTGTAGTTTAGTCCTTTATAAAAAGTAGCAATTTTGTGAATAATAACTGATCCCATCATCCCAAAATAGGACCTTTCTCTTATGGTAGAGAAAATTTTGCATAAAACAAATAAGTGACATAAATTATATTTCATCTAGAAAATTAATATTTTCGAGACTGAAACCTATGGTTGAGAAGAATGGAAAACATTTTCCAGCATCACTTATCTACCAGTATGCTAAATCATTGTGCATTTTTCTAGGAAATCCCAAAAGTAGTTTACTTTTCATCTTCCATTGTATTGTTGCAGACTGCCTCATCACCCTCCATCTGAACAAAACGCTAATCAAAAGCAAGGGACTAATATTTTAATTTTTATCCTTCTTTTTAAAATCTCCTTATTTTTCTCTCCTAGTGTATGCAAATAATCATCTTTATTACTTATCAAATTTTTGAAATAAACTGCTCTTTTCCTGTCATAGACAATCATGGGTCTGAAAACTGTTATGTGGCTCTTATCTATCTCCTCTGCTGAGTCATATTGTGGCTTTAAATAGTCATTGATGAGACCAGGGCTAGTGAGAGTCCCACTGACACCAGGAGAGGAGAGAAATCAACTCTATCTGGCTTCTGATGACCCACTTGGTTCCTACTTGGTATTTTTAAGATATGTGGCTATAGGGTAATAGTTGTGTTGGGCCAGGTGCTGTTGGTTTGAGGAAGTCTTGAAAGACTTTCTATTTCTTAAGACTTTGGAGCTGGCCACCTAGCAGCACAAAATACCCTACCCTCAAGTCAACACAGGCCTGGTTATTTTTTACCTCTTGCCTGGCATTTGTTAGACATACATTCTCAAATTTAAAACTGTTTTTAAAGTCAAGTAATCTGTGTGCTCTAATTCTCTAATCTGGTTATGAAACATGTTAAGATTTAGTTAAGAAGAGTCTTGATTATCTTAGAGAATCTGTAGAGTACTTGATATAATATTTACTGGGTTTGCAAATTGTATGGTTAAATGAATGTGATTATTTTCAACCTCAGATTTATATTTCTCCATTTTTTAAAATGCCTTCGAGCACTTCAGGTTTTCTGAGTTCTCATAGTATTTTCAAGGCCCTGAAAAAAATAGCTCCCTAATGAGTTTCAATAAAATTTCTTCATGATTAAAATAAATTTTCAGTGGCATTCATGAATTCAAATATGAGCCCTGAGGTATATCACATGACTGAGAGCAAAAGAATGCCATCAGACCACTCTGAATGCTTAACCTAAAGTCATCGAACAGTTAAGACTATTCCCTTTTGACTTTTTATTTAGGATGCCACTGTAATTCCACTGTTAACACTAGGGAAGTGTGAACCTCCCAAGGGCATGCTGACCTCAGAAGGGCTGAAAAGTTTTATGCCTCATAATTTCTCTCACAGTCAGCTTGAAAAATAGCTCTTATAGGCCGGGCCTGGTGGCTCAGGCCTATAATCCTAGCACTGGGAGGCTGAGGCGGGAGGATTGTTTAAGCTCAGGAGTTCAAAACCAGCCTGAGCAAGAGTGAAACCCCGTCTCTACTAAAAAACTAGAAAGAAATTAGCTGGACAACTAAAAAAAAAAAAAAATATATATATATATATATATAGTTAATCGGGCATGGTGGCACATGCCTATAGTCCCAGCTACTTGGGGACTGAGGCAAGAGGATCGCTTGAACCCATGAGTTTTAGGTTGCCTGAGCTAGGCTGATATCACAGCACTCTAGCCCAGGCAACAGAGTGAGACACTCTGTCTAAAAAAAAAAAAAAAATAGCTCTCATATATTGTCAGATACTGTTTATAAACATCAGGATTATATATTATGCTGAAAAACATCTGATAATGTAAAACCTATGAAGAAGAAAATCATTTAGATTTTCTTTTTCCTAATACTTAAACTTGCATTCAATTCTTTGACTATATTTGGCATTTTCTATTATCTAGACTACCATAAAGCCTGCATTTATTCTCTGGTGTTCTGGACTTCAGTGCCACATCAAATAAAGAGGATGAACAAAGTTTCAGTTAACTACCGTTTCTTCAGAATTGACATAGCATAGTGAAATCAGTCCAAGCAAATGAAATGGTAAATCTGGCAGGAAATAGAGTCAGTCAAATTGTTTAGGCCTGATTTAAGGGAAGTCTCTTGACGTACCTTGCCCTCAGTTTCCCCATCTATAAAATTGAAAACTTGGTTCAGAGGATGCCGAAGTCCCCTTCTAGCCTGAAAGTTCCATGATGATAGCAGGTAATACGTGTATTTTTAAATTACAAGTGGTCCAGAAAGGTACCTAAAGCTGCAATTTCTTTAGTTAGTGCCTTATCTGGCTTGGACATTGGTCTGGTTGAATGTTTCAGCTTCAGCTCTTATTTATTCATATGCTGCCGTGTAATGGACGTCGACAGACCTTTTGGGAGAGGGTGAGTAAAGCTTTATTTTCAAACTTGCATTTCGAGAGACTTCCGTGTCTTAATAACAGCCCTCATTTGGATCCTTTGGAGTCTGGTATATGGTATAGCTTTTGTCCTCTCCTTCTCTTCCCTTCCGTTCGCTCTCTGTCTCTGGGAACGTACAGATTCTTTGGCTGCGCTTTCCTCTGTCCCCTCTGAAGCACAGATTTCAGATCCATTCGCACCAGAGCCCACCCCTCCTACCACAACCGCTGAAATCGCAACGGCTGCGGCTTCTGCCTCAACCACTACAACTGTCACTGCTGTCACTGCTGACGTGGATCTCTTCGGAGGTTAGTCAGTCCCATCACTGTTCTTTCGTTTTCCTTTCAGGATTGCTAAGATTACCTGGGCGTTGAGGTGTTTAAAAAGTGTTTCCATGATATAACTGCATGTCAGCGTGTTTAAGTACTTTTTCAGTGTTAACCCGTATGTATGTATCTTCGCTAAATTCATCAACTTTCTCTTCACTTAATTTTAGTACTTTCATAGCAGAAGTTGCAATGCTCTAGTCTAGGCCCATTTGATTTTCTGGGTTTTTTCAAGTGAGGATTGAAGTTGCTACCAGAACTCCTGCCCTGTATGTTCCCCACTCTGCAGTACCAGACCTCTCTGTCACTTTTAGGTTTGGCTTTTGGGCCAGATTAGCAGAAAATACCCTACCCCCAAATAACCCAGAAAATATTTGAGGAATATGAGAAAGACAATACTGGTTTAAGTTATTTTTTATTATTTAGGGTAAAAAAAACCATCCAAGAGTACTTCAGATTGGTAGATCTCTGAAGAGAGATTATGGATGTGCCTGTTTTTGCAGCTTTAAGCTCATTCTATCCGAGTAGAAATTCAGGTCATCTTTCATATTGGAACTTAGAAAACAGCTGAAGCAGAACTTGAAATGCTGATTGAAAACAGGTTTAGGTTTGTTTGTGAAACGTCTGTCTAAAACAAACATACGGTTTTCATGCAAATGTAAATTCTGACCCAGTAAAATATCCTGGACTGTGCCAGTATAATATGCCTGGACCTCATGAGCCATGTGGAGGCAGTTTATTTACATACATAGCCATATCCCCATCTGAGTGGTGCTATATCCACACGTAGAGTAGTTCTCTTATCAAATACAGACATCGTGGTGCCATTGTCACTATAGTATTGTGTGTCTTCATTATCATATGACATCTGTCCCAGGGTATTTTGAGAATATGGTAAAAATTGGTGGAAGCAAATGATGGTGAGGGCGGGAGGGATTTGGCACACTCTGGTAGAATTAATATTAATATATTCCCTTGGGAACGTATACTTAACCTGTTGTCACTTACCATTCTGCTGCATGCTGTGCCCCGTCTCTGAGGTTGGGCAACACCGTCCAAGACAAGGAGCACTCAGATAGACAGCATTCTTGCCACTGTTTCATGAAAGGGATTTTCTGCTGCCTTCATGCACTGTCATTCCTGTTACAGGAGAAACCTGTTTTTACAAAGAGGAGGGGAGAAAGGATTGCAGACCTTTGAATATTTTATTATGGAAGATCACCCACTACAGAAATTAGTTTTTCAGTTATGCCCCTATTATCTTTTAAGACCAAAAATTTAAGTTTTAGCTAAAATTTATAAAATCAACTTCTTCACCCTTTCTTCCCCCATTCCCATTATTGGTGTTGGGTATGGGTACTTTCTCAAAGGCTTCTGTTAACAGAAAAACTGCAAGGAAAATGGAAAGCGTGGATAGGATGGATCACAATTTTGTGCTGAAACATTTCTACATTTTTACCTGTTTAGATTTTTGGTTTTCAGTCCACTTATGAAGAGTTTGATTACCCCTAAGAAATCAATCAACTCTATCTTACTTCCCTCATAGCCCTCTAGAAAATATTTCTTTAAAATATTGTGCCATTATGCTGTTTGTGTTTATCATTAATTACTGCTTTGACTATATTCATCAAGAAAAACATCTGTACATTTGGGAATATTTTTACAATGGCATTCTTTTTACCTTTAAATACAAGTTTAAAGGAGTAGTACAGATGCCAAAGAATGGGGCTGTCCTTGAAATTTTATCAATATCTTTCTGGTCTTCTGGCTGGAAAATGAATAAAACTGAGTACATCTGAAAATCTCATCACAATTATTTTATTGATTTATATACCTCTGTAAACTGTCTCCTGGCCTCTGACAGCTCTGAAAGTTCCATCATTTATGTTCAGGAGTCTGTATGTGTCACTGTTTTGTGGTTCTCGATGATTTTTCTAATTTCTTTCATGGCCTTTCTTGTTTTATAAGAAATAATTTAAAGATTTTATTTTATATATAAACCTAACCTAACTTCTCTTTGGCCATTTTGTGTGCCCATTTTTTTTATATTTTATTACTCTATAATGGGCAAGTAGCAGACCTTGAGAATAATAAAGGCACCAATTATATTTTATTTATACAACTGTAAAACACACCCAAAAGGTTCTGTGTAACATGTATAGCAACTAAGTAGATATCTATAGAAATAAACTTAATGAATTTTAGTTTCAGAAAAATGGCTATTTAATTTTATGAATATGAAATAGTAAAACATTAAAATATGTCTTTTAGTACTTTATTTAAGTTACAAATTTAGAAAATAGTAAATTTCTGTTATTTATAACAAATATCCAGATTAACACCCACATAACGTTTTAGTCATTTCATTGTAAGTAGTTTATGCAAGTCATTAAAAAATTTTTTCAGATACATTTCATTTACTAAATACTTTATTTTTTAAAATGAACTTTTAAGAAATAAAATCTGCTCTCTGTGATCATGTAGAACAGGATTATAAGGCAATGTGATGCTTAAAAAATGTAGTAAAACTCATAAATATTGATAAAAATAAAAGACAAAATCCTTAAAAACATCCTATTTTTTAATTATGCAGACTTCACTAACAATAACACATCGCTTTGCAAAACACAAGATTTTTCTAAATACTGATGCTAATGCCTCTGCACCCCCAGGAGGGTACCTTTTCCATCAACTGTGTCAGTTTGTGAGTCAGCCTTTATGAAAATGCTAGTCTGCAAACACAAAACCAAGTGGCTGGAAAACCGAAGAACTTACCTCACAAGCCTGACTCCGTTTTTACAGGCTGGTTAACCAAAGTTAACCAACCTTCTGAAAACCAACACTTAAATTTAAGTACTTACAACTAGATCTCATGTAAGAGCCTTATAATATAAGACATTTGAGGAAGAAAAGGAGCCGGAATGGTGACTCTTGGGCTGTTGAGAACAATTAGGACCCTTATGCTGAGTATGTGATTTAAAGGTAGCTTATGTGGCTGGAGCATATCGGAAGAATAGTTAACGCTGGGGGAAATAATAGCTATGAGAAGTTTTAAGAGAGGTGGTCACATGATAAAAAGTTTGAGAGGAAAATTCTTCCTAGAGTACTAGGAAAAAAAAAAAGACTGATCTATAGTAGTCAGATCAGTTTATGAGTTAGGCCTGGACTGAGTCATAACTGTGGAACAGGAAGAGCATGCACGTCCAGGAAATAGCACTGGTTGAAAATCTGGCAGAATGTAGAAATGAACTGCAAATGAGTAACAAGGAAAAGAGAACTGGATTGGAAGTAGCTTAAGTTTGCATACTGGAAAGATAATGCTCCCACTGATAATGAAAAAAACTAGTTATTAAAAGAATTTTTGTTTTAACAACATCAAAATTTTATTATCTCAGCTGGGTGTGGTGGCCCACACCTGTAATCCTATCACTTTGGGAGGCCAAAGTGGGAGGATTGCTTGAGGTCAGGAGTTTAAGTCCAGCCTGGGCAACTTAGTGACCCCCCCATCTCCATCTCTACAAAAAAAAATAAGAAAAATTAGCTGGGTGTGATAGTGTGTGCCTATAGTCCCAGCTATTTGGGAGGCTAAGGCAGGAGGGTCGCTTGAGCTCATAAGTTGGAGGCTGCAATGAGTTATGATCACATCACTGCATTCTAGCCCAGACAACAGAGTGAGACTCTGTCTCAAAAAAAAAAAAAAAAAAAATTATGATCTCTCACAGTTCTGGGGCTGACTGAGCTCAGGTGGCAGTTCTTGCTCAAGGTCCCTTTCCTGGCTACAATCAACAGTGACTGGGCATAGTGCCATCTGGAGGCTCATTCACATGCCCTTCTCCTGGGCTGGGAACACTCAAATAGTGAGGATTGGGAGCAGCTGGAGTTCCTACCTTTAAGAAAAGTTTTGACAGGAGTAGCTGAGTTAAGTTCATAATGTTTAGTTTTATGTAACAAGAGAAGTATTAAAAGGGAGATGTTTTGCTGATGGGGATTGAGGGGACACCTCTCTTGAGGATGTAGCCTTAATAATAGAGGTTTCATTTACTTACACATAAGTGATAACCTAAAGATGTCAGTTCATGAATGCCTGTTTGACCCCTGGGACTAATTTCACTGATGTTTATTCCATACTAAAAGGGGGAAATAGTGTAGTAGAAAGTGACACAGTTCATAACATTGCTGGAGGGTAGCTAAATGCACAAAGCTCAGACAACTTTGGACCAAATGCTAACTCTATTTGCTGACCTTGGTCAAGTCACTCAGAATTTTTTTTTAAAAGTAATTTATTTTTTAATTGACAAAAATTATATATATATATATGTCATATACAACATAATCTTGTAAAATATGTATACATTGTGATTGGCTAAGTTGAGCTAATTAACATCTGCCTACATCACTTAGTATTGTTTATGGTGAGAACACTTAAAATCTTTGAGCTTTGGTTCTTCCATCTACAGAATGGAGACAATCTACTTCATAAGATAGTTGCAGGAATTAAATTTAATAATGTCCCCAAGATATGACTGCTATTACTATTTTGACTCTTATCAATATTATTAGTCTCGGTTCTGGGATCTATGGAAATCAAAAGAAAGAAAACAGACCCAACTCATGGCAAGATATTTTCAGGCCTCCCAAATTTGTCTTATACCTTTCTTGTGTTCTTCTGCCCCTGCTCTTCCTGTTCTCATATTGCTCCAAGTCCTCAAGTATAGTATGCTTAACTTGGCATCTAGGAAGTAGGCCTGCCCTGTGCCTTGATGTATTTTTCATTCTTTAGTATTATTCATTTGACCTCTCCCCCGACCTCTACTCAGAACATCCATACCCTCAGTATAGCTGAGAGAAGCAATCAGATCAAATTAATCTGTAAGATATAAATAACTGATGCTTATTTTCCCCTCTAGGGATATTTGTGTTTTTCTAAAGGACGTTTTAACCCATAGAAGTCTCTGACTTAATGTTTGTTATCCATATAACAACACTCAATCTCAGGTTATTACTGAAGAGTGTTTCATACTCATATCAGTTTGGGACATGCTGGCTGAAACTGAGAAACGAGTGTCTTGACTGCAGGACTTCCTAGAGCCTAATATACTAAGTAACTCTCCAGGAAGGAGGATACACTGTGTAGCATTTCTCAAGTATATCTGACACATTTTTTTAATGATTGGAGAAACATTGTTCTAGGGAACACTGGTAGATGTGGAAGACGGAATTTGGGGATGGGAAGTGTAGCAGATAAGTGGCAGGTTCTAGGTGGGGGGCAGGTCCCCACCACCCAGAGGTTTCCTCTCCTAAGCCTGTCATACTTACGATGGCTTGATTCCTTCTGTACTTTTGAAACTAGAGAATCTCTATGCAAGCTCAAGACTCTTTAACATGGTTTGTTGGATGAAACGCACTGGAAACCATTTGTACACATCAGACATTTGTAAATTGGGCATTTATAAACTATAGCTGCTTGTATGTTAATGGTTTTCTACTATAAATAATAATGTAGTCTTAAAACATGAAACTATATTTGTAATCTGTTAAAAATAGATCATTTTCCAAATGACTAGAAAAATATAAGAGTGTTATGGCATTATACCCTAATTTTATCTTTTTATTTCTTTAAAACAAATTCTTGGTTATGTCTGAAATGCTTTTCAAGGATAGTGAAGACTTAATATTTATGAACCCTTTTAGTAAACCTTTTATGTTAAACTTTCATGTAATTTTGCCTATACTAGATTATAAAAAAATTTAAAACTAGAATCGTTTGTTTACATTGCCATCATATATTTAATTTTATTAGCATTAAAGAAGACATCATGTTTGTTAGAAGCCAGTAGTCAGAGACATTATAATAACACAGTGAATAAGTATTGCCTGGACATGAAAGTTTAATGTCTTAAATTAGTTATTTTTGTGTTTTAATTTTCACATCCATTAATTTCTTATGGTGCATAAAACATGCTTCTCAGAGCCCTTATACAATGAGAATCTCGTTACCTTTTGGATCTCAATAGGCCTCAGCAGTAGCAACACTACATCACTTGCATGTTAACTGACACAAAGGTACACCAAGAGTAATTGTTTTGTGACCGCCAACATTGCATGGGCCATAAAAATGCATTTTAAAAAATTCATGTTGTATAAGGGAGCCTTCTTCACAATTTAACTTGGTTCTTTTACTATATTTTCTTCTCTTTTTATTCCTTTAATTTCTGTTGTTTTAAAAAACTGCACCCAAGATGCCTTTGCAGCTTCTCCTGGGGAGGCCCCTGCAGCATCCGAAGGGGCCGCCGCACCAGCCCCCCCAACCCCCGTAGCAGCAGCACTCGATGCATGTTCAGGAAATGGTGGGTTTACAGTCACGAGCCAGTCTGTCATTTTTCTGTCCTAATGTGAAGCCCCTGTAGTTAGATATGGCCATGTGTTTTTCTAATTTTGTTTTCTCCTGAGTGTAAAGTCTCATTCATCATAACTAGACAGATAATGCCAGCATTTAAAACATTAAGACAAGGAAGTGCATACTTATCAAAATTGACAATTTCTTAAGATTGACAATTTTTGTCAGTACAAGTATGCTCTCTTAATGTTTTCTTTTTCTCTAATGCTATATTGTGCTCTTTCGTAACGTTGAGTTCAAATATATTGGCATGTTTTAATGAATTTTCAAAGCTGCCAAATTGACTGATTAAGTAAGACTTTGAAAGATGACAATCTCTATTCCTAGATTATTAGGCTAATCTTATGGCACTTTGCAAAGTGTTTCAGTTTCTAAACTTGTGGTACCTACTAGGTTTTCTTTTTCCTTTAGAAAAGCAACATCCCAATCACTTACCCCTGCTAAGAGGATAGTAGTTAAATCCAAGCAACCTCACACCTAGCTAGCGTGTAAATATCTGTGTACGGTGTCTCTTACCCCTAGTATGACACTCTCTCTTGTCTCTTTCCTTACTGATGCTGTATGTGTCTCCACTTTCCTTTCCAAAAGACCCCTTTGCCCCATCTGAAGGTAGTGCAGAGGCTGCACCCGAGTTGGACCTCTTTGCAATGAAGCCACCAGAGACCAGTGTTCCTGTAGTTACCCCTACAGCTAGCACAGCCCCTCCGGTTCCCGCAACTGCTCCTTCTCCTGCTCCTGCCGTTGCAGCTGCCGCTGCTGCCACTACCGCTGCCACCGCCGCCGCCACCACCACTACTACCACCTCCGCTGCCACCACCACCACCGCTCCTCCTGCTCTAGATATCTTTGGTGGTAATTTTTTGTTGTTGTTGTTGTCCTTGTTGAACTCTTTCCACCTGGTGGATTGAATTCTGGTCCTTGAGCTGTACTGCATACACAACTATTACTGCATGCAGACTATGTAATTAAATGGTTCTCTAGGAACCATTTGCTGCTTAACTCAGAGTTCTGCAAAGTGCTAATTCAGAACTGGGAAGTGATACTGTTTCGGGCTTGTTCAAGTTGAGTAAAGGCATATGTGTTCTTGGTCTTAGATTTGTTTGAGTCTGCACCTGAAGTCGCTGCAGCGCCTAAACCAGATGCTGCCCCTAGCATAGACCTGTTTGGTACAGGTAAAACCAAAGCAACCCTTTTTTTCTTATTTCATTTTCTTAGATGTTTTCATGCTTAAGCTCTTTGTACTCACCTGTGATAATGCATTTGTTAGATTTTTGACTTTGATTTCAGCTTTCTACTACTTACCTCTGCTTGGTTTTGGTTTGTTTCACTTTTGGAAGATGCTTTCTCCTCTCCACCACAAGGGGCCTCTCCTGTGCCTGAGAGTTCTCTCACTGCTGACCTCTTATCCGGTGAGTGCTTTGCCAAGGTCAAGCCTTCAAAGATGTCTTGTGGGGGTTACTCGTGGAGAGGTGGATGTGACAACACATGGGTTTGTCTTGAGTTCTTTTAAACTCAAAATGTATTTTCAAAAAAAAAAAAAAATCTTATTCTTTGGCCCATCACCAGCTGATGAGGATTAATATTTCAAATCTAAAGCTGATGAAAAGAGAAAACTTTTTTTCACACTAAAACCTCTTACCTTAAGGAGTCAAATTTTATTTTGCTCTGGAAAGTATATATTTTAAAATCCATTTGCTTTTCCTTAACTGTTAAGAGTATCTATAGCCTTCCTGCCTGGAGTTAATCATGAAATCTGAAGATGCTGTTTGTCAAGGCTTAAGGTTTTATTTCCCTCCGGGTGACGTGCACTTTTTCCTGTTCTGTGCTTCACTGCAGTGGATACATTTGCAGCACCATCACCTGCAACCACTGCCTCTCCAGCAAAGGTGGATTCTTCAGGTGTGATAGACCTTTTTGGGGGTGCGTATCTCTCCTCCTTCAACACCTAAGGAATCTTTTTTTTTTTCCTTCAGAATCATTTTTAGATCTTCTATTTCATTCTGTTTCATCATTTTCTCTTTCAACTATGTGAAGTTATTTCCATCTCTTAAATGTAAACTTAAGTTTTTAAGATCTTTTTCATTTCTTTGCCACCATCTTCAGCTTCATCCATTCATCGTAATTTTCAGTGCATGACCTAACAAAACTAGATAATTTTTCATCTGAAGTCTTTATGTTTTCCGCTTTTTGTTCATCCTAATATAGAATCACCTGATTGGAACTTCCTTCTACTGTTCTTCCTTGGTGATCTGGATCTGGGCTAAATGGACATTTCTAAGTTCTCAAAAGCAATACAAACATGAGCTAGATAACTTAGAGTTGAAAACAAATAAGCCGGATAAAACTGGAAGCATAAGCTCTAGATGTTGTACACTGTTCTGTAGGGTTTATTTATGTTGAGTTTAACGTTTTAAATTCCTTCCAAAGAATTAGAAGGATTGGAAAATGTGTTGCTGATTGTAATGCATTCTCCTCTTCCTTTATATGTTATCTGAAGGCAGAGAGATGTACTGAATTAACTCGAGCTACTCATTTGGATGATATATCTTAAGCCTCTATTAGCAGTAAAATTTTTTTTAAAGAAAGGTCTAAAGTGATTTATTCATGAATACCCATAATTGTCTTTGGCTTTGGGCTAAAATACCATCCTTAGAAAGTTCAGTCTACATCAAGTACTACTATACATTGAAGCATCGTAGTGTACACCATGATGGATGCATGAAGAGTGCAAAGATGTCACAGTCTCTGATACTAGGGGGTCAAAACTTGTGTCAAACAAACACTGAACCTTGATGTATAGGTACAACTAATGTTGCTGCTGCTCGAATTTAATTTATGAAATTTTTTAAAAGTTCAATAGAATTCTAAATGGAACAATTCTATTTTAGTACCTTTTGGTGAAAATTTTAAAACCTTGATCAACTATTTTGATAGATGACAGGATTTAGTCCAAAAGTTTTAGTAAAAAAATAAAAAGGAATTAATCCTACAAAAAGGTGTTAATTCTTAAATTTTTAGAACTCTTTTTTGAGAGAATAAACTGGTCAGAACATAATTTAGTTCACTTAATCATTTCACAAACCCACAGGAGATGAGCTCACTGTACAGTATCATGCCTATACATTTCTCTGCGCAATACTTAAATTATTTACTGTTTACACTCTCTTACTTTTCTGCTGCATAATGGATAATGGATAGATGCATTTGGAAGTAGTGCTTCTGAACCCCAACCTGCATCTCAGGCTGCTTCTAGCTCATCAGCATCGGCAGACCTCCTAGCTGGTAATTAATTAAATAAATGAAATGGTGTTTTGTAGACGCTAAGTTTGGATATATTTTTATAAGTAACAGATATTACATAAATTGCAGAGTGCATGTTTTCCTTCTAAGACATGAAATTGAAAAGACATTGTATAATAGAAGTTTGATTATTTCCCAGTATTTTATGCAATTAGTCTGAAAAATCACATATATGAGCCACCCCTGTGGCTTCTTGGAAGCTCCTAATCTGCCTGACTTTCAGTCAGCATGTTTCTTTTTGTTTATTAAAAAGGTAACATGCTTATGTAGCAATTTTAACTTGTAATGTCTATGCCCATCTTTTCTGTTAAAGAATTTGTGGGAAAATGTACCACGATGTTTCGCAATTGGTTGTGTAATATATGAATCACTCTACGAGAACCCTTTACAGATTCCTACCATGGGGTCAAAGCTGCTATTACATATGCCACTTTTTTAAACAAGCTGACCGGTTTTTCTCTGTGAAAACTCATGGAGTGTTCCCAGTTCAACAGGGCCATCGTGTGGAGTAGATTGGTACAATGTGCCTAGGATTATTGCTTACTGCCAGGATAGTAGAGATAGAATTAAAGGAAACAGTTCAAGGAACTAAGGAACTAAGGAACTAAGACAGTATAAGCCAAATATTGGTCTTTCTTGGGGGCAAGACAAAGTGTGCTTAATGATAGCTTGACCTAGAAATTGTTGTATTTATAACGCAAGGCATTTGCCAGTTGCAAGACCACAGTAGTAAGTGTAGGTTCAGACTATCAAACCCAGGTGGTGCTCTTGGTTTATCTCACTCTGATTTTAACTTAGAAGGATACAAAACAGGAAGCCCAGCAGTAGTATTACAGAGACCTGAGACATTCCAATGCAGCTTCCAGGGTCACTCTGCAGTCGCCACAAGGTATGCATTTTTGTCCTAAGGTTGACAAGGAACTGATAAGGGAAGCCACCATGCCTGGAGTCTCTCAGCTAAAATACCCTGGTAGCCACATAGCTCTTGATATGGCAGGTGACTCGTTCCCATGTTTAGTGTGGGTGCAGTCATAAATTGTAAGTTATACAATGAACAGTCCTGACACCGTATACAGCAGGCTAAGGAACATTCATTTTTTAACTAGTAATGAATAATGGCAGATCCTTCAGGACCCTCGTCAACCTTCAGGGCTTGGCTTGAGGTCAAATCCTTCCTCCGGAAGCTAGAGGACAGTCGCAGCCCTGCTCCTAATCTTTCCTTCCATCAGCAATGCAGACTGGTTATTTAACAGTCATTCCCTGGGGCAATAATACTTTTGTGTCTTTTCCATCCTTCCCACTACCTTGATCAAACATGACATTCTCGAGTGCTGAATCCATCGTGCCAGTGACAGCCAGCTGGTATTTTCCTGAATGATAAACGAGCAGGGCCCCACAATGATGTTGTTGTAGACTTTGAAAGCTGCAAATCTGATATGAGACAATGCACTTAACTCAAACCACAGCTGGTTACTTGGGGGAACAATACTAGTTTGCCTGGCTTTTCTCCTGGCCTAAATATTCTTCATAGCAGTTTGAAATTGGCCACAGAAACTTTCAAGCTCTTACTAAACGAATAAACTTAATTCAAATTTTCAAGCTTCAGCAATAAAATTTTAACATGACACAGAAATAACATGGTTTTAAATGGCTATTTGAGGGGAACATGACCTTGTTCATTTTTAAATGAGATTATTGATTACAAAGCTTTTGCTCTGAAGTTATAAGTAAGGTTGAAACGGCACATGAAATCAAATGTTCTGACATTTTGCATAATTCTAAGAAGGCTTTCTTTCATCCTGCGTATCCCTTCACCTGCCACAGATTGCAAAGGGAATTTTGAAGCCTACCAGACAGGAGCCTGGCAGAGTGGTCAGCCACTGTTGACCACTTCCAGTGCTGCAAAGCCACAGTGTCTACTTCAGTGCCCTCTGTCCACTGTGGTCTCTCTGTGTTCTCTAGGGTTAGAGATATTTTGAGATACTGTGTTTCCAAAAAAGAGCCCAGGACAGTAGGAACCAGAGCAGAGAGGCCAGTCAAAGCCTGTGGGAAAAGAGAATGTTCCATCCAATTCCAAGTCAGAGGTTAGTAACAGAGCTGAGAGATTGGATTCTGGGGGATAGGATCTAAAACACATCTGGGACAAGAGGTACCTAAGCCTCAACTGCACAGCGTGGTATATGGATAGGTCCAGCAGGGGAAGTGTACAAAAAATATAGATTAGTTCTCTCACCAAAAATAAGCTTACATTATTCAACTGTGTTGCCCATTCTGAAATCCTAGTAAAATGGGGTGGAAAAGAGGAGAAATCAGTGGTATAAGTAACAATATCATTTACATAGGTCTTATTTACTATGCGCTTTCCGTTTCTACTACCTCATGTGACCCTTTCGGTGGTGTGTATTATGTATACTTTCTTATTTCTCTGGTATTTTTCTATTCAAATAAATTAATATTTAGTGTAAATAAGTATAGATAGGTTTTAATGTCTAGTTTGTTTTCAGAACAATTCTTATAACTTAATTTAAACATGTGACTGTCTGATATACTTGACATGAGACAAACTAATTCTCCTTTCACCTTACAGCCTGATGTAAGAAATTCTAAATTACTTTTAATTTCTGGAGGTCTTCATTTTGGGGGCAAGCTTGACATACTTCCTCCTGTTTTGCTTATAGAAAAACAGTTCTTGTATCTGTTCAAGTACCAAAGCATCGGGAAGTCCTGTTCTCCCTAAAGAACATTATGAAATATTAACATAATTCTATCCTGTGGACTAGGAGCAACTTTCCAATCCCCTAAAAAAAAAGAAAGAAAAAAGGAATATAAAACCCTGCTAATAAACACAATATAAAATCACAGTCACATTTATATATGTAATTTAGCTGATAGCTATTTCTGAGTTTTCACATTACCCATACATTTGTGTTGAATGCGTATCATGTAGAACACATATTTGGGGCACTGTGCATGGTAATTTGCAGTGAATACTTGTGTCTGTGTTTATGAGGGGAAGAATCAGCTAAGTCCACAATCTATTGAAATAAAGAGGAATGGTTTTTGAAATTTTTATTTAAAAAAATTAAATGAGCCTAAGCATAGATAATAAGGCCACAAATGTGATTGGGTTCAAAGTAGAAATTTGAACCAAAATAAATAAATAAAGGGGGAAGAGAAAGAATTGTATTTTGTGAAGGATTCTCTACAATCTTATATTATTGACTGTTAGTAATAAAACTATTTTGTGAAAGAATAAAAAAGAAAAATAATACACAGGCACTGTCGGGGAGGATTAGACTGTCCAAAAGAAACTTTTGTCATTGGACTGAGGACTTTTACCCCATGCTAAGATTAGATTTTTTTTTTGAGAGGATACATTTACATGTAAATCATAAGAGTAAGACAATAAATATATGGCATAATTAAATATTAAAGTGATTTCAGAGATCTTTAAACCAAAGTTAAGAACCATCTTAAAACTGAGGAGAAGGCTTTATCAAAAACTGCTATGCATTTTAAAACCAGAAAACAAAGACTAAGTGGATAGCCTCTTAAGAATGGACGTATTATTCTTCTTTATTCAAATTCAGTTCTAGAACTGTCAGATGATACCAATTTCAGAACTGAACTATACTTGAAATATCACCATAGTCTTCTTTTACCCCTTAAGTAAAAATCTCAAATTGTTTGGCACACCCAGTATAGTGAAAGGAGAGAACATTCTGGAGAAGGCAACCATTGTGGCCAATGAAGAAAGACTAAAAGAATAATTCTCAGAGTAATGAAAGAAAGGGAGGAAAGGAATAAGGGGTGGGAGAATTGGTTAATGTAACAACAACAACAACAAAAGAGTAATTCTCTCCAAGCCATTGAGATTTCTGGTAAGATACAGACATTATCCATATCTCAAATGGAGTCTGGCTGAAAACTTGAAAGTTAAGTTTAATGAAATAAAAGGAATAACTAATGAATAATTAATGAAATATTATTTCACACAGTGAAGAATAAAGCTGTCAAACTCTGCTCAAGATACACCAACTGAAAATATAGATGTTTGAAAGATATTAGACAGATTCCAGGATGATAAAGGTAAAAACTGATTATTAAGGAGAGTTAGGTGTGTTGAAGGACATGCCTAACTTCTGAGGTTGACATCAAGTAGGACAACCATGTTCTTCCATAACAGACACAATTTTGAGGTGACTATACCATAAATATGTACTAGCATAGAAACGTGCCACATCCTGTCTTTAATTCCAAAGGCAGGGGACAATATTGGCCAGCCTTAGAAGCCCTTTGTCGTTTGGCATGTGTTCTGTTAGACACATTACGCAGATGACTTTTTGGCAGGACCACAGAAGTCCTTGGACTGACTTTAAAATACAAATGTGTTCAGTGTGGGATTAAAAACTATAATAGCAACTTCTACTAACCGGGACGGTCTACAGAGGATCAATTAAGTCTATCATCCTGTGTGGGAGTGTCTTTATCTATCAATAGTTTTAAAATTCCACTCTCCCAACCAAAATGATAGAATGTGCCATGTAGACTGTGATGGTCAGGTTTGATATATCTGTATCAATAGACTTTGTTAAGCATGTAGACTGTTTCCCTTCAGAGAGATGCATTCGTAAGACTGGTCATCAGTGATAAAGGGCAGTGCGTCTGTAGATGGTTGAGTACGTGAAGATAGTTGGCTATTCACAGTGTAGGACAATTCAGATATGATCACAGGCCATCCAGAAGCCTGCTGATTATTACCTTGTTTCTAATTCCATTCCATAGAATACCTTTATTAAAATAAAACAGAACCATATAGAAAGATTAGTGGTTTGGGTTTTTCTATTAACTCTATTTTCCAGGGCTCTAAAACTTTTCAGTTACTTAATAGGAGGAGTCTCCCAAATTCTTCATTAATGTCTATAATTTTCCTGTTTTTCATTGAAAGCATAACAATTGATTTTTTTTTTAAAGATAATCAGTTGGTCATTTTATATCACCTAATAAGCTGTTTAATTATTCTAGGTTTGTGAAGGCACCTACTTCATAAGAACTGAATATAATAGAAAAAACCATGCTGCCAGGTCTCTTTCAAATTTAAAATGTGTGTGAAGGCTACAACTCAGTGTTGTTTCAGGCTGTGGGAGAGAGGCCTCTTAGTGCAGTGGTGAAGAGCCCAGGCTCTGGAGACCTCCTGTGTGGAATCCTGGATCTGACATTTGCCATCCTGGGATCTTGAGCAAATTATTTAACATCTCTGACCTCAGTTGAACCTCATGCAATTGCTGTGAGGCTTAAATAAACTAATGTGTGTTTTAGGTTGAACCATACAAAATTGCTGTTTTCAAAGGACCAAAATGGCCAAATATCAGCAATTCGTGTGATTCATATGGTTCAACCTAAAGAAGAAAGCTTAGAACAGTGCCTGGCACTTGGTGAGTCCATGCCAGTGTTGGCTTTACCTTTCACTTTCACCTATGGATGTAATTTTACCATAAAGTAAAATTTAGTGGCACTAAGTAGAGGGCCTGGGTAAATGTACATGTTTTCCTCTTTTTACTGAATCTTGGCTAGGTGTGTTAACTTCTTTTTAAGTCATAGATGGAAGCCATAGTTGGAAGGATTGAATCAGATGATCCTAAGGCCCTTTCCAACAGTAATATGTTAGGATTCTAAAATAAATTGCCCTTTCTTTGGCCAAGTTTTAAGATACTGAGAGTCAAAGAACAGTTGTCTCCACATTCACCTGTGTCAAAGAGCACCATACAACATAGAACAATGGTCTCAATTAGCCACAGCCATATTTCGACTTGAGATGTGCGCATGATGTTTCAAAAAAAAAAAAAATCAACATTAACACAGCCATCAATCTCCCTAAAGTCAAAATGGTCACAGCCACAAAAATAGGTACTTTCAGCACATTTTTGTTTCATAATGATGTTAGTTCTTACTCATCTGGAGAATGTATTTTCTTCAGTAAAGAAAGTTACATGATGCTTATATCATTCCAATATTAAAATCACTTAAAGTAACCATCATGAACTATAAAGATCATCTTCTAATAAACAGCAGTCTTTTCAAATTGTAATTTTTCCATATGTATAAAAGGAAAACCTAAACACATGTCACTGTTAGTTTCCAGCAGTAGCGGTGACTTGAACAATATTGCCACCTGCTTTAGAAAATAGTAACTGGAGAAGTTTAGTGGAAGTTATTTTCAAAATTATAAATTGTTTTTTTAGAATGTAAGCTTAAGGATGTTTTTGAAATGTTCTTTGTTTTTGCAAGCAGTTTGTGAAGAAGAGATGATATGGCTAAATTTGAAAGGAATGTATGCCCAAACTATGTATAAGGCAGACACATAGTAGTAATAAATTATTTTATAATAGGCCATCATCTAGTGTCTTAAGACATCACTTCCTTCACAGGTTGTACAGAAGCAATACAGAGTGACCTCTACCTCTTTTTCTGTGTGTTGATTGACAGAAATTATTTGCTTACAGCCTTCAAAGGATAAATATTTAATTTGAAATTTGATTACTTTACAATAGTCCTTGATTTCTCCTCACTTTTTATGTTCAAAAGTTTCTTTCATTCAATAAACATTAATTCAGTGTTTTTAGGCACCATGCTAGATGTTAGTGAAAAAACAAGAAAAGAAGATACAATTCCTGATCCCAAAAAGCCATCCAGTGGGTTGGAGTTAGGAGGATGGGGGTACAGACGTATGATGGGAATAGGATGGGGCTATCTATGTACCAGGTGCTATGGACACGTGGCTTGTGTGTCGGAGTGTGGGTGGGGAGTTGACATTGGTAGCAGTGGGTAGCAGTATAAGGGCAAGGAAGTCCTCCCAGAGCAGGCATCTGACACTCTTCCTGTGGCAGGTTATGGCCACAGCACCTAGTTTGCAAGGTTGGGGAGGACCAGTGGGCAGAGACAGAAGGAATCACTATACAAAGGAATTCGCATTACATGTATCTGAAAGTTATGGGGAGCCAATAAAAGATTTCAAAGAAGTAACTTAGTCAACATTTTCCTCTCAGAAAGATTGCTCTGGCTGCACTGCAGAAATTAGATTGGAGGAAGTCAAGACTAGAGACAGGATGTCTCCCTTCCCAGTGACTATTTAGGAATCCTGAGAGCAGTGTTGGGGGCGTGCACTGGTAGTACCAGCAGTGAAGCTAGAACATGTATAAAAGTCATTAAGGAGGATTTTATGCATATTTTCTGATTTGTATTTTATTATAATACTAAGCCAACTAAAAGTTTTGTAATTAAACATTTTCTAATACCTGGTATTGTGATTTGAAGAAACATAAAATTCAGTGTCATGAAGATAATTATATGAATTATAACCCTAGTGATACTTCTGTGCTTTATGTACTTCATTGTATAATAATAGATTTGGTTGCCACAGGCTCTCTTAATAAGGGTATATATTCTTGTGTGCTATCTTATTTCTGATTAAATTAAATCTCTCATTAATACATGATACATATCAAGATATTATCCTTCAAAAATGACCTTTCCTGGTTTCATTGACTGCTAATCTCCCTTCACTTGATTCCTTTTGGGTTTTCCATAACTTTTTCTAACTTTGTTTTTATAACCTTTACCCACCTTTAGTTTTTTTTCTGCTTACATTTTTCTGGAAATTTTTTTTTCAGGATTTGGGGGTTCTTTCATGGCCCCTTCTCCATCACCAGTGACTCCAGCTCAGAATAACCTGCTACAGCCCAATTTTGAGGCAGCTTTTGGAACAACGCCTTCAACTTCTAGCAGCAGCTCCTTTGATCCATCAGGTGAGGCAGTGACTTTCAAACATTCTTTTCATTTGTCTTGATAATAATATATACTGCCTAAGGTTAGTATGTTACCAGGAAATTTACAGCAAGCAACTATTGAGTGATGACTTGGTTTTTAAAATTTCGATACATCTCTCATTCTGTAACTTAATAAAGATTTCCAGTATGTTTTGGTAGCTTTAAGAATAACCTGCAATCCTTTCTGTGTTTCTGATTTTGATTTTTAGCAGAAATCTAACTTAACATGTACACCCTCTATTTGCATGAGCTCACATGCACATGGTTTAGAGAGGTTAAGGAAAAACAAATGCTTTGTACTAAATCTTTGCATAGTGTCTGAATATTTGAACACTCCTAGTGCTGTTGCTTACACCCCCTGAAGCTTGCATGGCCCTCAGTTTTATGAAGTTGAGACACAGATAGTATTCTTTGCCTGCCTTTAACCTTTCATCACTGCTGTCATTTTGTTTGTATTCTCTTCCATTCTGTTCTTCCCATGCTGGGTCCTTACTACAAATTTTCAATTGGTGAGTTTTTGGCAATTAAATGTGTTTCAGAAACACCCTAAATATATCCCATGCCTGACAATTTGGTTGCTTCTGTTGCCAGTGCCTAGTTGAATGCTGTCCTTTTTCACTTTAAAATTATTGTATAGTAGTGTTCATGGTAGATATGCATAGTTTTTTGATAAAATTTAACAACCACACAGTTTTTGACATAGATATTAGAAATATCTTATGGAAATACTATGAGTCTGCATTTTGAGTGATCTTTTTGCATTTTAAAACTGAACAAATGGTGATTTATCATAAGATGATGGGGAACCATCAAGGATGGCATTTGATTCCTATTACTTAAAATAGTGTTTAATTTAAATATGCTCTTAAAGTTAGAACCAGAAGAGATTGCTGTAACAAAAGAGAAAAAAAAACAAAATTGTTACCTCTAAAATATGATCAACTGGCCAAGCACATTAGCTTACAACTGTACTCCCAGCACTTGGGGAGGCAGAGGAAGGTCACTTGAGGCCAGGAATTTGAGACCAACCTGGACAACATAGTGAGACCCTGTCTCTACAAAAAATAAAAGTAAATTACCCAAGTGTGGTGGCACACCCCTGTAGTCCTAACTACTTGTGAGGCTAGAACAGGAGGATAACTTGAGCCCAGGAGTTCAAGATTACAGTAATCTATGATTACACCACTGTACTCCAGCCTGGGTGACAGATGAAGATCCTGTCTCTAAAAAATAAAATTAAAATAAATAAAATATGATAAACTCTTTTTCAGGTACTAATTTATTACTGGGTGCTGACCATTAGATTTTGTTTTGACACTAATTTCATACTAAATTAGAAGATGCAATCTTCTTTCTCGTTTAAGAATTGTTTTAAAAGTAACCATCTTAGGTTTTTGGAGCAAATTACTTAGGCTTTGCTATAAATCCTCACCATTTTTAATAAAAAGTGTTTTAGTGATTGTTTTTAATAAGAATAACAAAGTCTACCACTTATTTGAGTGCCTATATAGAGCAAGCATGGTAAAAAAAAAAAAGCTGCATATGTCATCTAATGTAATCTTAACAACAAAGCCATGTGTTAGTAGTACTCTCCCCATTTACATAGAGAACACTAAAAAGCTCAGAGAGTAACTTTCCAAAAGCCACACAGATAGTGAGGAAAGCGGCTAAATTGGAGCCCAATTCTGGCTGCAAAGTCTGTGTTCCTTCCTGTACATTACACAGATTTTTTTTTCCATCTTTGCTCATGTTCATTAGTATTTCCATACATTTTGAGTAGAACTGTGTAGACATGTTCTTCTTGGTGTTGTAGTCACAAAGAGTGTGAATTACATGCCTTCTTTTATAAGATTGTATATTCGTATATTTCCATAGTTTTTCAAAAGACAATTTCACTTTAATTTTGCATGTGGTATTTTTTTCAATTATTCTGAACCTAGTCTATTTGATTTCCAGTGTTTGATGGTCTAGGTGATCTTTTGATGCCAACCATGGCACCAGCCGGGCAGCCTGCACCTGTCTCAATGGTACCACCCAGTCCCGCCATGGCAGCCAGCAAACCCCTTGGGAGTGATCTTGATTCATCCCTTGCCAGCTTAGTGGGCAGTGAGTAATCTAGTTTTCTTTAACTCAACCATATGAGAATTGGTTTTTTCTTCCTCACTATCTTCTCATATGTTTTGTTTTTGGATTCACTTATGGGTAAGTATATCAAGGAATAGGTAGAAATACATAGTGCTGTACCCAGTGCAATTCCTTGGAGGACAAACAGCTGCTGTGCCATTGTCTCATAAGCAATACCTATGCCATTTTTAATCTAAATACCAAAGATAAAACTAGGGAGCATATATAAGTATGAAACCACATGTGTCATGTGTAATAAGGAATTAATTTTTCCATTTCTTTAGAAATAAGAATGTTGAGTAACTTACATTAAATTCAGTACATTCACAAATTTAGTATCAAAATGAGTATCAGTCATTCATTTAACAAATATTTATCGAGTACTAAGCATTAATCCAGGCACTAGAGATAAATGAGTGAACAAAACAGAAAAAAATTTCTGTTCTTATGGAGCTTGGGAAAGGCACACACAAACTTTAAGATAAGTAAATTCTATAGTATATTAGTTCATAAGTTCCATGGGGGAAGAAACAGAACAGACAAAAGGGAGTTGGGAATACTACAGGGTGAGAGTTAGAATAAGCCTCACCGAGGAGGTAAAATTTGAGCAAAGATTTTGAACATAAAGGAGTGATTATGTGGCTATATGAAAAATATTTGCATGTAAATGAAATAAATAGTCAGCGCAAAGACATTGGGGAAAAGTTTGCCTGGCAGATTCAAGGAACATCAAGGACTGACTACTGGCTGGAGCTGAGTATGTGAAGGAGAGGGTCCGAGGAGACGAGGGTAGCTATTATTATAAAGTTTGGCCTTTGCTTTTAACTCCGAATTTGATTTTTTTTATTAAGGCAAATGGGTTTGCCATTGCAGATATGTTTCATTATTTAAGGCAGCATCAAAAGTTGAACAGATCATTGATACAGACTTCTCTACCTGTGCATTTTCCTATGAATGTACTTTTTCTTATTCATTACCTTTGACCTGAACAACCATGAAAATGCTTTTACGATGCCCATGGAGATGTTATTTGCATATTTCCCCCTACTCTAAAATTTCAGTGGCTGCTTTCTGTACATGCATAGTTTGCTACCTAGACCCCCTTCAGAAATAAAGGACTCATACCTTCAGCCACCAGCACACAGTCTTTAGCTGTCAACCACCTTTGAGAATTATCTCAGCTTTAAAAAGCTAACTGGCTAGAACAATAGCCAGACAATTTTGAAAAAGAAGAAAAAATTTGGAGGACTGACATTTTCTAATTTCAGAACTTCTACTAAGCTACAGTAATCAGGACAAATGGTACTGGCATCAAGATAGACATATAAGCCAATAGAATAGAATAAAAAGCCCAGAAATAAACCCTCATGTATAAAGTCAAATGGTTTTTGAGAAGGGTGCCAAGACCATTCAATAAAGTAAAAGACAGTCTTTTCAAAAAATTGTTCTGGGATAACTGCATAGCCTCATGAAAAAGAATGAATTTGGGCCGGGCGCGGTGGCTCACGCCTGTAATCCTAGCTCTCTGGGAGGCCGAGGCGGGCGGATTGCTCGAGGTCAGGAGTTCGAAACCAGCCTGAGCAAGAGCGAGACCCCGTCTCTACTATAAATAGAAAGAAATTAATTGGCCAACTAATATATATAGAAAAAATTAGCCGGGCATGGTGGCACATGCCTGTAGTCCCAGCCACTTGGGAGGCTGAGGCAGAAGGATTGCTTGAGCCCAGGAGTTTGAGGTTGCTGTGAGCTAGGCTGATGCTACGGCACTCATTCTAGCCTAGGCAACAAAGCGAGACTCTGTCTCAAAAAAAAAAAAAAAAAAAAAAAAGAATGAATTTGGACCCCTTCCTTATACCAAGAAAAGTTAATTCAAAACTAATCACAGAACTAAATGTAAGAGCTAAAACTATAAAACTCTCAGAAGGAAATGTAGTAAATCTTCAAGACCTTAGATTATGTAATATTTGGTTTCTTAGATATAGCACCAAAAGTACAAGCAACAACAGAAAAAAAATAGATAAGACTACATCAAAATTAAACACTTTAGTGCAATAGGTGATACTATTAAGAAAGTGAAAGGACAAACCAAAGAATGGGAGAAAATATTTGCAAATCATTTAGCAGATAAGACACTTGTACCCAGAATAAAGAACTCTTACAACTCAATAATAAAAAGACAAATAATGTAATTTTAAAATGGGAAACAATTCGAATAGACATTTCTCCAAAGAATATATACATGCAGCCAATATGCACATGCAAAAATGGTCACAATTAGTCATCAATGAAATGCAAATCAAACCCATATAATTTCCATCTCAGAGCCTTCTTCCCAGGAAACCTGGCCTGCAACAGAGGTCCAGACCCTCAGCTTTAGCAGTCCCATCTGCCACAGAAATGTGAGAAAAAGGATTCATGTATAAAACTAAGACACGTTTCTACTTATTTTCAATTTTTCACATGAACAGGAATAAATATTTGGTTTAACTTTTTAATTTTTTAATACACGTAGATTTAATTTTTTGGTCAAATTGAAAAATAAGTTTAAAAAGTGAAGTTTTTTGTCTTTTAAAAACAAAAAAAATGACTGAAATTATGGGTAATCATTTCTGTATATGGTGTTCAGTTAATATACACCTTATTCTATTTTGTAATGCCAAGATTTGGTAAGCAATATTAACATCATCCTCTAACAGTGCAGTTCCCAACCCCTGAGCGCTGGACCAGTAACGGTCTGTGACCTGTTAGGAACTGGGCTGCACAGCAGGAGGTGAGCTGTGGGTGAGGAAGCTCTGTCTGTATTTACAGCTGCTCCCCATCACCGGCATCACCACCTGAGCTCCGCCTCCTGTCAGATCAGCGGCAGCGTTAGATTTTCATAGGAGCACGAACCCTACCGTAACTGCACATGTGAAGGATCTAGGTTGCCGCTCCTTATGAGACTCTAATACCTGATGATCTGAGTGGAGCTGAGGCAGTTCCACCCCACAGTCCGTGGAAAAATTGTTTTCCATGAAACCAATCCCTGGTGACAAAATGACTAGTGACCGCTGCTCAAACACATCAGTGCTGCAACTGATTAGGGCCTTTGAACTAGCTGTTCCCTCAGCCCCAGTCCTCCCCCAGCTCTGTGCTCAGCCTTGCAGGAATCTCACCTTCTCCATGAGGCCTTCCCCAAGCACCCTGTGTGATACTATCCGCCCCCACTCTCATCATGCCCCCAGGCCCCTTACCCTGCTTTTCCTTTTCCATAGGCTTTCTGTATCATAGCCTTCTATAATAGCAGTCTATATAATTTACTTTTTTATTATTTTGTTGTTTATCGTGTCTCACACCAGTAGAATGCAAGTTCCTCCAGGATAGGAGGGATCTTTGATTATTTTCTTCCCTGGTATGTACCCAAGTGCCTAAAACAATGCCTGGCATATGTAGAGGCTCAATAAATATTTGCCGAAGTCATAAATGAATAGAGATTAGAGCAGAATGATTAAGCCAACTGTGTTTCCAAGACCACCACCCACATTTCACGGGTTCACTGGGACTCGTGGGACTCGGCACATCCGTGTGCTAAGATTTATTACAGCAGCATAGGGAAAAAGACAAACCAGGGTCATGAGGGAAAAAGACAAGCCAGGGTCTGGAAGAATCCACGTGCAGACTTCCTTATGCTCTATCTTTCCCATGAGGAAAAGAACACACACTTCCCCCAGCAATGAAAATACAGCAACATGTTTCTGCCCAAGGATGCCCTTTAAAGACTCAGCACACAGGATTTTTATTGGACACTGATCATGTAGGCATTCTCTGCTTGGCATATACCAAAATTCCACACTTGCAGAAGGAGAGCAGGTGTTCAGCATAAACCAGATTGTTTGTACAGTTTAAGCACAGTGAGCTGCCCTTACCACTCAGGGAAAGTTTATTTCAGTGTCGAGAGCTATTTACTAGCCAAGCTCCCAGACACCAGCTTCATAGGCCTTTCTAAGATAGCAGCAGTCTCAAGCCTGCTATATTTTACTCTTTTGTGGACACCAATTGGCCTTTAAATATGATCCTTATGTCTAACAAGAAGTAAAAGAAAATTTTAAATCTATGGATTTGTTTCCTAATATGACTTCTCTTTTGTATAACTGAATGCAGTCATTCCTAAGCAAAATAAGGACTTTTTCTAGACCTCTGATTCTTGGATCTTTTAAAAGTCATATCATATAAGCTGAGTATGGAGGTTTAAATTCTTTTTTCTTTTATCCGTTTATAGATCTTGGAATTTCTGGTACCACATCAAAAAAGTAAGTGTCTTGAAATCATTTGGTTTCCTTTTGATAATATATGTGTATTAA
This sequence comes from Microcebus murinus, assembly GCF_040939455.1. Lineage (NCBI taxonomy): Eukaryota > Metazoa > Chordata > Mammalia > Primates > Cheirogaleidae > Microcebus > Microcebus murinus. The sequence continues at coordinate 70,693,527 of NC_134108.1, forward strand.
TTTGAGACTATCAAACTTGTACTTATTGGAGTAATTATTCATTCTTGAGCTAGGTAATTTCACAATTGGTTTTTATTTTGTTTTGGATGTTTGTTATTGTTATTCTACTGGAACTTCCAAACTGTTATTTTGCAATGAAAAGGAATAATCTATTTCAGTCTCTAAGATTATCACTAAGTTATATCTAGAAATATTTGGAAATTATGGTTTGAATATTTTAATAGCTTTAAATTCTAGATTCATTACAATGTTCCTGGCTAACATTGATTTTTAAGAGTCTTTCAGAGATAAATTTTAAGGAAGGATAATAAGAATGATAAACCATATGCCCCTCTTTAAATGTATATTTTGTCATTGATATTGGGATACATTTTACAGTAGATGGTGTCTTACGATCACTGTAAGGTAGGTGTAGTCATAATACAGTTGTGCGTGAAACCGTCTATTGAACTCTCTAAGATCCAGAAAGTGCCATCACCGAAGCATCTTAAATTCAATAAAATATAGATGTACAGTATTTACGATAGATTTGTAATTTTTTATGACAAATGAGGAATTCAATTGAATTTTGTTATATTTTTCTATCAGAGGTAATAGGAAATTCCTATTATTATTGAGGTCAAAATCTAAATGACTTTTTTCAAATGCTTTTAAGCTTTCTTAGGTATATAACATGGTAAAACTCCTCTGTAAGTTTCTTTGTTACTGTACCACTTGACTCAAACAAACTACTTCTAAACCCAAATAAAACAATCAATCCAAAGAGCCCCACATCATTTTGTTTCTGATTTGTGTTTTTTGTTTGTTTGTTTGTTTGTTTGCTTGTGTTTGAATGTTTGATTTTAGGGGAGATCTTCAATGGAACGCTGGAGAGAAAAAGTTGACTGGTGGAGCCAACTGGCAGCCTAAAGTAGCTCCTGCAACATGGTCAGCCGGTGTCCCTCCTAGTGCACCTTTGGTATGTGGCCGTCAGAAGCCAGGGCGGTGCTGGCAGTTTGCCAATTCCCAAGTGTATAGGGCAGGGTGCATTTTGTTAACTTTGTTACTATACTTTTTCATCAACACTAAAGAAATATAAGCAAGACGCAAAATTTACCAAAATGCAAATTCCATTGACTTCATATTGATAATAATAAATATTGTGAGCCATTTTTTTATTTTAAATACTTTGAAATAATGTTTATGTTCCTTCTATGTATGTAAAATTATGGAAATGATTTTTCAGAAGTATTTACTATCATTGGCCATTATACATTTTATCACATTTCTTGCCCAAATTTCCTGATTGTCTTAATAAGTAATGAAAATTTTTTTTCTTACCAGAAAGATTGGGCAGTTTTCTATTGTGTAAGTGAAATTTCATTTTTAAAACTCTACTACTTCTGCTCACCATTTTAAAAATTGAAGCTACTAACACCCTTATTTTCTATAAGGTTTAAGTAGGTTCCATTTTAGTATTTTAAATTTCTATTAATGTATTAATACTGTCATTCACTCTGGGAAAGAACATATCACTGAAAATAAAGATTAATTATTGCTTTGTGAAATTTTCCAGCACAAAAAGAACATGTTTCCAGGATAACAAAATGTACTATTTTTCTATATATGCCCCATATTTAGTAAATAGGGTAGTCACTGTTTCCCAAGTTCACTGGCAGTTTCCACCTTTGCTTACCATCTCCACCTGTAAACCATGCCCACCTCTAAAGCTGTCTTGATACCATCCTTTCCTTTTTGCCTGAATTAATTCCTAACTATCATTCACCACCCTCATCCAAACAAACATGCATGGAAGTAAATTAATATGAGTTTGAATAAAAACCTTTTAGAAAACTCCAGTAAAAATATTGTGCTCCAAAAATTAATTTAAACACCTGAGTTTTGGAATTTAGCACACACATTTTTTTTTTAATTTTGTAAATAGTCATCTTTTTTATATAAATAGTTTTATAAATAAATAGTATGATAATTCAAACCAGTCTTTAGAAAGGCCTTTTAAATCAGAATTTGCCCAAAGCAATACTAATATTATTAATTAAATTATAATTTACATATAGTTTCTACAGGAAAATACATTCTGTGCTCAGACCTGGGTTCTCAAAACCCATTTCCTTTGGTCTCCCCACTCTCTCCACACTTTGTGGTGTTTGTAAGAGAGCAGGAAATCTACGCTCTTATGTTCTCTGCCTTTAGTGAGTTCACAGTCTAAAAGAATTTACATTTAGGAACTGGTTTCTAACAGATAACCATGATAAAATTACCTGTTGTATCTAGGTATTTGTCTCTATAAATCTTTCTATGCATTATTTTAAAACAGTACTTGAGGACAGTTTTGGCCTTTAGCTATAAATTAAAGAGTTTTATTTTCATTTTTACAAAGAATACTTAGTAGAAAACTACCTGTCTCTCTTAAACTGACCTATGCCTAAGATGACCATAACATTTATTTCCAAACCAAGATCGTTTGAGGGTCAGAGAGGCTATAATTATCACCTGGGACATCAAGCATTTACCCACGCCTGTGGCTCAGATGCTGAGACAGACCATAAACAGGTAGCACTCTGGCCTAGGGGGCTGTACTTTATTCTTAGGTACAGAATCATTTTAGAGCCTCTGTTTTGCTGTGGGTAGAGAAAAAGAGATTCAATAAAGGTAAATAAAATCCCTAAAGACAGAAAAAACTTCTTTAGAATTGATCTTTTAAGTCTATTTCTACTAGGTAATGACATTAAATCTCACAATGTATATTATCATTAGTAAAAGAGAGGAATTACTTTTTCTATTCTCTTCTTTGCAAAATGAGTGAGGCCTTCTGTGCTGCTTTGAGGAGTTTAAGTGGTGTTGCCTTTATCAGCAGGATAAAAATTATTTTTTCAAAGAGTGGTGTCAGAAACCATCACTAGAATAGCACGGTCTGAAGTGGAGTAAAAGGAATTAGAAGCAAAGGTGGTGAGAACACGGGTATCTTGCAGATCAACTGTAGGTTAAAAAAAAAATGTTGAGAGCCTGAAGTGAGGATAGAAAGGAAGAGAAGAAAGCAAATTCTCAAGTAGACTCCACCCACCTGGGGATCATTGTGAAGGAGGCAAGCAGGGGAGATGACCCAGGTTTCTAGATGAGGCAGTTTGCTAAATACAAGAGGCCATTAACCCAGAAAGGAAAAAAGGAGAAGCACTTTTAAAATAGTATTAAGTTGGAGAACTTCCTTGGCCATCACCCACCTCCCCACCCCGAGTTCAAGGTTTTAACTGTACAAGGTAAAGGATGCATCAGGTATTTAATTAACAAACACTGTGTGTCTACAGGATAAGAAAACTGCCAATTGATAGGCAGGCACTGTCGCTGAGACTGAGATTAATATTCTTTTATTTTTTTTACCCCTGAAGTCCTTGTTTTTGTTTATGAAGCAGAAAATTTCTAATTATTGATAATTACACTCCAGAAAGTTAAATATGGTAGGTTTTAATGTAAAGTATTCACAGCATCTGTGGAAAGAAAAATTAGAACAATACACGCAATTTATTACAATGGCAGAGTTATGTATAGTTTTATTTCCTTTATTTTCCTTAACATTTTAGGCCTCTACATAAAGGCTCTTAGATACATAGTTATTTTATCTTTATTAATTCTTAGTATTATCTTGTAACCTTTTATAAATTCACTATCACTTACTCTGTTTTCTTTTTACAAAGCTCTTCTTTCTTAACAGAGCTCTGGCTTTACTTATACTTAAGAAACCATTCTAAGGGCCTCTGGCTTTCTCATACACGCCCCAGCACCCAGCCCCATTCCCGCATAAAACATCTCTTCCATCTTTCTATTCCTTGATGGTCCACTTCTAAGAACATTCGAGAAAAAGAAGAAAGACACCAGAAACTTGTGCGTCAGAAGCAGCAAGGCAGTGTTTCCAAATCTCCCTGGTAATCTGCAGGCCTTTGCTTTTGAAAAGAGGTGAAAGGAGTAGATGTGGGACTATAAATCCTTTTGCTGTCTATTAAGGTTTTTATTGATAGATAAGAACTAAGGTAACTTTTCCCACCTTATTTCAAATTTCTCTTTGTTGCTGCTTAGCAATGTAGATATGAAAATTTTCAGATCACAGAACCAAGATTCGATCTAGGAACCTTAACAGGACTTGAATATTTGAAATATGTCTGCTAACAGGCTCTGTCATCATGCCCATTAGCAGCCCTGTGTTTCTTGGGTTACTTATTCCTATTTTCCAATGCATAGCTGGCTGGCCTATTAAGTTTTCATCACAAAAACTGGAAAGATACTTGTAAATCAGAAATATGTGCATTTTTCAGGAAGGTCACTGTTAAAACTTTGGACAAAATAAATGTAACAGAGTTTATTTGAGCAGAGAACAATTCATGAATCAGGCAGCACTCAGACCCAGAAGAGGTTCAGTTAGCTCCGACACTACAGCAGGGGCTGCAAGCTTTGGTAGGCGGACATGGAAGTAAGACGAAATATATTTGATTAGTTAGAATAGAAAAATCCTAGTTAGAAGTTATTGGTGATTTCTGATGGATAAAGTGTCTGGTTTCATTTTATTCTTTCATTGGGTTTCTGTTTGCTTATGTAGGAACTTAAAGTGCTAGAACTATCCCAGTCTGATGGCATCTCAATTAAAATTCTTTCATCACCACAGAATCTAAGAATTAATCTACCATTTTAGCAAAATGACAAACTTAGATGAACTCTTTAAATTATTTGACTCATTTGTTTGATGAAGAATTTCTATAAGTTCTTTTAATTTTGATAACTAATAAAACCCTTTTCTCTTTCATAACCTTAAGTCCTAATGAAGCAATTTGGGTCTGGTGAATAACCTACCACCTATCCTGTTGAAATTATGGGTAAAGAGTGAATCTGAAATGTAATTTTGTAGTCATTTTTTTTCTTTTGAAAAATTTTTTGTTGAGATAAAACTCACAAAACATTTACATTTACCATTTTAACAATTTGAAAGTCTACAAATTTAGTGATTATTAGTATATTACAAATTTGCGAAACCATCATTATTGTCTGATTCCAGAACATTTCCATCACCCCAAGAAGAAACACAGTCCTTTCCATTTTTCCTCCCTCCCTATCCCCTAGTATCTAATAATTTACTCTCATCTTCTGTTTATATTTCATATAAACAAAATATTATACTTCATAGAACACATAGCATTTTGTGCCTGCCTTCTTTTGCTTAGCATAACGTTTTCAAGGTTTATCTATGTTGAAGCATATATCAGTACTTCATTTTTATGACTGAATGTAGAACATTGCATTGAGAGACTACCTTTTGTTGTTCCATTCATCAGTTGTGGACATTTGTGTTGTTTCTATTACACATAATAATAGAATGCTTCCATTATTTCATACACAAGTTTTTGTATGAACATATGTCCTCAATTCTTTTGGGCATGTACTTAGGAATGGAATTGCTAGGTCATGTATAACTCTATGTTTAACTTCTTGAGGAACTGCCAAACTTTTCTATAGCAGCTGCATCATTTCACAGTTCCTCCAGCAATACAGAGTTTCAATTTTTCTATATCCTCCCTAGCACTTGTTATTTTCCATTTCATTGTTTATTACATCACCCTAGCGAGCATGAAGTAGTTTTTTATTGTGGTTTTGATATGCATTTCCCTAATGGATAATGATGTTGAACATCTTTTCTTATACTTATTGGCCATTTGTATACCTTCTTTAGAGAAATATCTATTCCCATTGTAGGAAAAATTATTTTTTCCTACTATCCTCCTAGGTTCTCTGGCTGGGGCCCTATACATTGGACTGACCAAAGACAAATTAGCAAGAGTAAAACAAGCAGAAGTTCATTAGCATGTACATATCATCCTTATACATGAGAGCACTCAGGATGAATAACTCAAGAGATTGATTAGAACATGGGCTTACATAGCATCTTGGCAGAAGAATGATAAATTTTTAGAGAAGTGACAAGACAAAGGAAAAGGACTTTGAGAAACTAGAATGGCCAATATGTGGGAAGTTAATGGTCAATAAAGGCCAGTTAGTCAAGTTTATTATGCAGTTTCCTCTGGTGTCCTCTTCAGGTTGATCAAGGTCTAAAGTTGTCTCTGGTAATGAATTATTGTCCTTCCTGCTAGAGAGGGGAGAATAAACATCTCTAAATTTATGTCCCAAATAGAAGGGAATGCAGAGAAATTTTCTTGTATCTTGTTTCTTTTCAGTTGCCTTCAGCTCAAAATAATTCTTATGCCAAAATAGCATATTTGGGGATGGCATATTCTGCTACCCTATAACATCCTTCGCCCATTTTATAATTGGGTTTCTTTTTATTGTGGAGTTTATAAGAGATCTTCATATATTCTGGATACTATTAATAGATGCTTGTAAGATATATGACTCGCAAATATTTTCTCTCATTCTGTGAGCTGTCTTTTTGTTTTCTTGATAGTGTGCTTTGATGCTAAATTTTTAAAATTTTGATGAAATCTAATTTGTTCTTTTTTTTGTTTTATTGCTTGTGCTTTTGGTGTCATATTTAAGAAACCATTGTCTTAATCCAAGGTCTTCAAGTTCTTCACTATGTTTTTGTCTAAGAGTTTCTTAATTTCATCTCTTTAAAGTCTTTGACCTATTTGAGCATTTGTTTTTTATGGCGTGAGATAGGGGTCCAAATTCTTTGTGTCACATATGGAAATTCAGATTTTTCAGAATCATTTGTTGAAAAGACTATTATTTCTACATTAATTGATCTTAATACACTCGTCAAAAATCAGTTGACCATAGGTGTATGGCTTTATTTCCAGACATTTTATTCTGTTGTGTTTTTCTGTATGTCTGTCCTTATGCCAGTACCACATTGTTTTGATTAATGTAACTTTGTATTAAGTTTTTAAACCAAGAAGTGTGAGTCCTGAAAAATTTGTTGTTCTTTTTCCAAGACTGTTTTGACTATTCTGGTTCCCTTGAATTTCCATATCAATTTTAGGTTCAGATTATCCATTTCTCAAAAAAAAAAAGGCATTTGAAATTTTGATATGGATTACCTTGAATCTGTATAGCAATTTGAAAATTATTGCCATCTTAACAATAGTAAGTCTTCCAATCCATGAACAAAGGATATCTTTCCATTTATTCTGTTATTGTTTAATTTCTTTCAATGATGTTTTATAGTTGTCAATGTACAAGTTTTATACTTCTCTTATTAAATTTATTCCTAAATATTTTATTATTTTTGATGGTATTTTAAATGGAATTGTTTTCATAATTACATTTTTAGATTATTCATTGCTAGTGTATAATGAACACTACACTGATTTTTGTATATTGATCTTGTATTCTGCAACTTTAATTAACTGGTTTATTAGCTTTGATAATTTTTATATATATGTATTCTTTAGGGTCTTCTATATGTAAATCATGCTATCTATGAATAGTAATATTCCTTCCTTTTCTATCTGCATGATATTTCTTTCTTTTTCCTACTAATTTCCCTAACTAGAATTTCTAGTACATCCTTGTCTTGTTCTTAGGAAGAAAGCTTTCAGTCATTCACCACTAAATATAATGTTAGTTGTGGCTTTTTCATAGATGCCCTTTACCAAGTGGAGGAATTTCCCTTCTATTTTTAGTATGTTGAGATTTTTTTATGTGTGTGTTTGGTTGGTTTTGGTCATGAAAGGTTTTGGTCAGATGCTTTGTCTGCATCTATTAAGATGATCATTGTTGTGATTTTTTTCTAATTTTGTCTTGAGGTCTCTCTTAGCAGAGTGGCTGTAAACTCTAGCCTTGCCTGGACAGGGCTCCAGAGAAGGCAGTTACGGATGTGTTCCTTTCACAGGATACTCCTTTGTCCTGGTGTGTGGCCTAATTCCTAAGTATCTGACCTGTGACCAGGAGTCTCTCTCCCAGGAAACTTGTTAATACTGGCAAATGCCCTCTGGATCTTGTGTGACCTGTGCCCAGTCTATTCCTGCCAAAATAGCCATTCTCGGCTGAGAGCCCTGACTGGGAAACAAAATATAGATTCAGGTGTGTCAGTCAGGTAAAACCCAGAAGAGGCAGCACAACAAAACACATGATATAACATAAGCAGTTTTATTACTTGTAGATGCCAGAAAGGAGAGGGCAACATACCTCTTAAAGCCAATGGGCAGGGGGAGCTGTCCAGGACACATATATTCAACCACTGGGTGAGGAGCAAGAGAGAGAGAGAGAGTGAGGGACCTGTAGACCAAAGCCTTTATTAGGGTCCAGGACATAACTGAAGCAGGATTCCCATGGAGAGTTTTAATTTGTGGGTTTACAGCAAGTAGGCACAACTTTCTTGTGAGGAACTAGGAGGAAGCAGAGAACTAGAAACTGTGTCAAGGGTGACTAAGCCTTGCTTCTAATAGGAGAAAGTTAAAGCTATAATCAAAATAGATGCTGAGGTAACAAAATTATAAAAATTCACTATAATCCTGTATTTTTTTTCTTTTATTCTATTAATATGGTATATTGCATTGATTAATATCCATCTATTAAGCCAACCTTGCAGATAGACCCCACTTGGCCATGGTGTATAATCCTTTTAATATCTGCTAGATTCAGCATGCTAGTGTTTTGTTGAAGATTTTTGTGTCAGTGTTCATAAGGGATATAAGTCTATAGTTTTTTTTCATGATATCTTTGTTTGGCTTTGGTATCAGGGTAATACTGGCATCAAAGAATGATTAGGAAGTGTTCCCCACTTCTGTTTTCTTGGAGAGCTTGAGAAGAATTGATATTAATTGTTTATGCACTTGGTAGAATTCACCAGTGAAGCCATCTAGTTCTTGGCTTTTCTCTGATGGAAGTTTTAGGCTTACTAATTAATTTCTTTACTTGTTATATGTCTATTCAGATTTTCTGTTTCTTAATAGTCAGATTGGATAGTTTATGTCTTTCTAGAAATTTGACCATTCTGTTGAGGTTATGTAATGTTTCAACATATAATTATTCATAATACTTCTTCATAATCTTTTTTACTGCCATTGGTTTGGTAGTAGTGATACTACTTTGTTTCCTGATTTTGTTCATTTGAGTTTCTGTCTTTTTGTCTTGGTTTTTCTAGCTAAAAGTTTGTCAATCTTATTGATCTTTTTTGAAAATTTTTTGTCTCTTTGATTTTCTCTTTTGTTTTCCCATTCTTTATTTCACTTATATCCACTCTAATAGCTATTATTGCCTTCCTCTGGGCTTACTTTGGATTTAGTTTGCTCTTCTTTTTTTTAGTTTCTTTTTTTTTTTCCTGAGACAGAGTCTTGCTCTGTTGCCTAGGCTAGAGTGCTGTGGCATCAACCTAGATCACAGCAACCTCAAACTCCTGGGCTCAAGCGATCCTCCTGCCTTAGCCTCCTGAGTAACTGAGACTACAGGTGCATGCCACCACACCTGGCTAATTTTTTCTATTTTAAGTTGCCTGGCTAATTTTTTTCTATTTTTAGTAGAGACAGGATCTCACTCTTCCTCAGGCTGGTCAAACTCCTGACCTCCAGTGGTCCTCCCACCTCAGTCTCCCAAAGTGCTAGGATTATAGTCATGAGCCACCACACCCGGCCTTTTCTAGTTTCTTAAGGTAGAAGTTTAGGTTATTGATTTGAGATCTTTCTCTTATGTATGGGCCATACATTCTTATCTCTTTGTATTCTTTGTGAGTTTTTATTGAAACCTTGGCTCTTGAGTGTTTTCATGTGGCAGCTCAGGAAATCAGGTTCTACCCCCTCCCCAGGGTTAATAGTTGCTACTTTTTATAGTTGTTGTTTAGTGACCATTTTGACCTAATCCTGTAAAGTCTCTGTGCTTTATCATATGTGACCATTGAAATCTCTGTTCCTTTAACTAAGTGTTCAGCTAATGATTGGACAGATATTCCTCAAACTCCTGGAACCAAAAATGTCTCCCAGTCTTTGCAGAGGGACTCTCTGTGTATGTATTTTGGGGCATGTCTTCAATCTCAACCAGGAAGTTTACAGCTCTGTCTTAGCCTTCACTTACTGCTTGTGCAGAAGCTCAGGGTTGGCCAGAAGGAAGAGTTTGAGTCCTTCTGAAATCTTCCCTGAGCGTGTGCACAGCCCTGGGCATGTGCATGGCCTCCTAAATACCCAGGATTATATTTGAGCTTTTCAACCCTTAATTCACAAAGTAGCTCATTCCCCAGCCTGTCCTCCCAAGCTTTTTATTTATTCTTCCTGTTATTCACTGCCTCAGATAGCAACAACTAAAATATTTGCCTATGTTGCCCACAGATGTCTTCAGGTAATGACTTTACAACTAGGTGCATTCCCAGTTAGGCAAGACCAAGACAAGCCGTTTAAGCCAGTCTTTTCAGAGAGGACAGAGCAAATAATTAAATATATACTCTTATATACTGTTATTGGGAATGTATGGTATTTTTAAGACTACAGCCAAGCTAAAGAACAGAGAATAGGACTAAGGTATGTTAAAATGCCACAAAGCTCCCTGTTCTTACCATATTCAGCAGAGTTTCTTTAAAAAGTATTTCCTGGATTGCTGTAAGCTTTTAGTTCATTTCTAGAGTTCTAAATAGTTGATTCTGACAACTGTTGCCTATTTTTTCATTGCTTTTATGGTTGGGGTGACTTTTGGGGTTTCTTACTCCACTATTTTTGCTGATATCACTATACTATTTTCTTTTTTAATCAGGTTTTCTCTGATGGTTAGTTTAAATGTATGGGATTGCGGTGGTGTTAATTTCAAACAAAAGGGAAGTATTAGGGAGCTTTGACATATGACTGAAAACTGTTAGACCTGTATCTGAAATGGGATATGCATGTTATACTACATAGTCTTCTAAAAGCTTTCTAACACTTAGAATTAAGTTTGGTCTTTGTGCATATGTACAATAATCAAAAGTCAGAAGAAAGCATGAGTAACATAGAAAAGAATAATATAAAAATGAGAGAGATGGAAACCAAGCATTGAAATGTAAGTGAAATCATGACCCTCAAACGTCTAACTCAATACCTCTTCGAGGATACAATGATAGGAAAAGACAAACTTAAGGAAATTTGGCTCATTTCCAGTGAGGATGGGTCTAAGGATATAGAGAAGACACCCAATACTGCACATAAGCTGCGGGGCAGCAGGTCCAAATGATGTCATCAAGACAGTAACCTTGCTTACATCATCACCATGGTACTAGAACCTCTTTTTTTTTTTTTATTTAAAACAATTTCTTTACATATCCACACATACATACTTGAGATGCATGCATTTTTAAATTATATTCTGTTATTTTAAAACAAAATTATGTTGGTTCTCTTTGTTTATTGTTGTGTGTGTGTGTTTGTGTTTTGTGTGGTGTGTGTGTCTGTGTGTGTGTGTGTGTGTATATATAGCAAGGAGCTGTACCTCCAACCAGTTCAGTTCCTACTGGTGCCGGGGCCCCATCAGTTGGACAACCCGGAGCAGGATTTGGAATGGTGAGTGATGACCTGTGCTAAAAATTGTAACTGATATATGTAAGTTCTGTGCCAAATCCCAAATTAACAAGTACTCCTATAGAATATAATTGTTCCCAAACGCAGTAAGTAAAACTTAGAAAGTGAAGTCATCTGCTTTAGACCTTCAGTAGTCTACATGTGGATTGATAAAATCAGTTACAAAATACTTAAATTCCACCATCAAATTAATTTCTATAGTACTTTTTTTTTTTTTTAAACACAGTTTCACTTTGTTGCCCAGGCTAGAGTGAGTGCCCTGGCGTCAGCCTAGCTCACAGCAACCTCAAACTCCTGGGCTCAAGCAATCCTTCTACCTCAGCCTCCCAAGTAGCTGGGACTACAGGCATGCGCTACCATGCCTGGCTAATTTTTTCTATATATATTAGTTGACCATAATTTCTTACTATTTATAGTAGAGACAGAGTCTCACCCTTGCTCAGGCTGGTTTCGAACTCCTGACCTCAAGCAATCCGCCTGCCTCGAACTCCCAGAGTGCTATAGGATTACAGGCGTGAGCCACCGCGCCCGGCCTAATTTCTATAGTACATTGTTATATCATTTTTGTAATAATATTTACCCAACATAATCTTAGCTTGATCATCAAAATCAATCTTTAAATTACTGTATTAGGACTTTTTACTTATCACTTTTACCACCAGCCAAATTTAGGGCCATGTTTGATAAAGAAATAAGTTTTATCTCTTCAAAAATTATGCTTACATAAGACGGTAAATAAACAACAACAAAGGCCGGTTGGGATGAGGATGCTGCGTGGCCGACCAGGCCCATACCCCGCCCACCAGAGTGACTCTCTCCCATCCACCAGCCTCATGGTGCACACAGTTGAAAATTACAAATTATACTTTCTCACGGTTATGTGCTCCTCAGAAGTTGTTAGAAGCACATAAAAGCCATAAGCGTCAGGGTGTTGCCTAGGAATTCCACTCATGCGCTGGACCACTCTTCCTCTTCAGCCTCCTGCTGGGACGGGCATGCCCATGATGCCTCAGCAGCCCGTCATGTTCGCACAGCCCATGATGAGGCCACCCTTTGGAGCTGCCGCTGTACCCGGCACGCAGGTCAGTTTCCTGGACGTCCACAATTCAGCCTCATTCACCAATATGTGTAAAACTTTTTATACGTATTTTTTACCTAATATAATTTTTTTACCTAATATAATACTCATACCTGTTGCTTCAGAAGTAATAGGAGCATGGGAGACAGATTAGACAGATTAGTGTGAGGTTTGGAGAAATGATAGAAATAATTAACTGTCCTAAGTTCCCTCCATCCTTCTCCTGCTTAACTCAAGAGTGATTCTTGAGAACAACCAGACAGGTAGGGCATCCAAGGCATATGTCCCAGAGAAATGAGTGCTTCTTGTTTTTTTATGTTTTTTTTTTTTTTTTTTTTTTTTTTTTGAGACAGAGTCTCACTTTGTTGTCCAGGCTAGAGTGAGTGCCATGGCGTCAGCCTAGCTCACAGCAACCTCAAACTCCTGGGCTCAAGCAATCCTTCTGCCTCAGCCTCCCGAGTAGCTGGGACTACAGGCATGCAACACCATGCCCGGCTAATTATTTTTATATATATATCAGTTGGCCAATTAATTTCTTTCTATTTATAGTAGAGACGGGGTCTCGCTCTTGCTCAGGCTGGTTTTGAACTCCTGACCTTGAGCAATCCGCCCGCCTCGGCCTTCCAAGAGCTAGGATTACAGGCGTGAGCCACCGCGCCCGGCCTTTTTATGTTATTAATCATTGTTTTTTATTCTCATAGTTAGCCAAACATGTTAGAGGCACAGTCCTCCAGACTGCCAAGTCTGCTCAAGACTTGTGACACTAACTGCAATGAGTTTGCCGGACTGCAGAGTCTGCGGGAACAGTCCCCATAAGAATCCCCTCATCTCAGACACCAGCAGGCAGGCACAAGTTTGGGAGTCCCCAGGGCCTCCTTCACTTCAGACCAGCTGGCTACAAATCCATGGTTTTCCATGGCCACCCTCAGATTAGACAATTCCCTCAAATTAATCATGGTACCCAGAAAAATGCTAAACTTATGATTACAGTGGGATTGTAGTAGAAGGATACAAATTAGACCCAACTGTAGGAAGAGAGGCACAGAAGTCATCTGGGAGTGTTCCAAGAATGAAGCTTCTTTGTCTTCAGGGATGTGTTCTCCTGGCATCCATGTGTGACTGTGCACACACAGTATTGCCTACTCAGGAAGCTCACCCGTGTCAAGAGTTATTGAGGCTTCATTACGTAGAGAATGATTGGTTGAGTTATTACCCACTTAGTCAAATGCAGTCTCTAACCCTCCTCCCTCCTTGGAGATCAGGCTGGCATCATATGGCCCAAAGACGTAACCCTCTAATCACATGGTTGGTCTTTCTGGCATGGCCAGCCTCTGAGTCACCTTGTTAACATAAACTATTAGGTTTGGTTTCAGTAGCCCACCACAAATAACAAAGACTTCCTGTCACTCAGGAAATTATAAGGATTTAGAGGTTACCTGCCAGGTTTCTGGGCAAAGGGAAAACCTCTTTGTAGGTGAGGCTGAATTTCTTACTACACAATGTGCTACTTCCATTTATAGATACCCAAATCTATGCACTTTGTGGAACTGTTTTGCTGCCGAGAGTGCTAGTCATACTGATGAGTCACCCTTTCTTGATTCCTCTTTTAAATTATCTGGCCAAAGTGGTAGGACCAAAGAGGTTTTCACCATGAGAAATGGATTTGGACAGAGTCAGAACACAAAATTATAACTTTAGTATCAGCATGCTAAGCAAACTAAAGCAAATAGCTCAAATATATTTTAATGATATCAGTAAATGGTTTTACTGCTATAATATTTTTTAACTTACCAAATAAGTATTTACATCATCTTATCCATAGGATGCCTACTGTGAACTTTGTGAATATACTTTAATCTTCCTGCTTCTTTGATCTATCTCTAAATCTATCCTCCATCTGTTCCCAAAATTTGTTTTCAGTATCTTCACTTTAAACCCTCAAAACCCATAGGCACCAGGAGAATAATGGTAGGTTTTGAAAGAGAGAAATTTAGAGTGTGAGAGGCCCTTGCCTTCATGGCCATAACCCATGCTCTGGCTTCAGGAGAAAGTTTCCATCCTGCTTGAACACTAATGAATCCTGCCTAGAGTTGTTTTGAGGGAAAGTGAGGAAGGTTTTAGGTATACTGATTGGGCTTAAGTTTAACCTAGATATACTTAAATTCTAAGGGTCCTATTTAACAGGATTATTTCTTTGATGGTTGAATAGATTTATGGCTATCTACCACCTTTTTAAAAAAAAGAGAGATGTTTCTGTTTTTATGAACTTGGAACAATGTTATTTAGATTTTTTTTTAACCTTATTGTATTTGGTATAATGAAAGCTTTAGAAATAAATTAATACAATTTTATTACTTATGACAGTTGTTTTTCTCGTATAATACCAGCATTAGTATCAGTTTATTTACTTAATTTTTGAAGAATGAAAATGAAAAATAGATGATACAATGAAAACACATTGTTTTAATCAGTAATTGAATTTATAATAAGTCAGGAAATGATATGCCATATTTCTATGATTTTTAGATTATATTTCTTATAGCAGAGAAGCAGCACAATTATATAAGAGAATAAAAAAAACATGAGTCTGTAGCTTCAGGAAACAAAACAGTTTTTCATTACTGATGCCTAGACTATCCCACTATTCTTTAATTGGTTGATATCATGATATTGTCATCTCACCTAATTATTACTTATGGACCAATTAATCATTGAGTCTCTTATCTTCTAAGCAACTTCAAGTGTTACATTTATTTCTCAAGATATTTCTGTGAAGCATTATTCCAATTTTAAACATAAAAATTTGGCTGACAGATAATATGCAATCAATCAGTTTCTAAACATAGTAACAAATATCAAAATCCATACTTCTAGAGCTCTGTTTACTGAACCAATAAAACATACATCCTTGCCCCATCATATTCCTTCATGTTACTACAAGCATAGGAGATGAATGAGACTCAAAGCATAGATGTCAACTATTACTCTACACAGACTATGTGAGATTTTTCAAGGCCTTAATAAATATTCCTGTAAAAAAGCCTACTCCCAGAAGTCTGTCACACATGAAAAAATAATATAGGTTTTGGGTAAACAGAAACAAGGTAAATTAATTATTTTTGCTGCAAGTTCAGTATGATTCTTTCCTGTAGTATTTAACAATTAGTTTTACCCTCCCCCCTCCCCAAAACTGTATATGTTATAGTAGAATTTAGTGGCATTCACTACTAGGAAATTATTTGGTCATCTGAAACAAACAATGCCCCCAAATTTGATTGATTTTTACTTAAAATAATTTATATGAAATGCAAGTATACTTAGCTAATAATTTTAAGTAATTTCTTAAGTGGCTTTGTACAAACTGTTTCCTTTTAATTTTTCCTTCCAATTCACTGTCACTATATAAAAAGCTATTTCAATCGCTTTATTAGTCTAGTGGTGCTAATAACTCAAAGTAAAAATGCCTTTGTGTAGAGAAATCAATTGTCATTTGTTTGTTTTACTTTATATTCATGATATATTTATGTGACTAGTTTTTCACACCTTCCCTAACTCATATCCATATTGTTCTACCAGAGACCCTAAATTTTACTTTGCTAAATCTGATGTCAGAGAATTTCAAGAAAGCCAAATATCAGTTGAAGTGTATTTTACCAATCCAAAATTAAACACAACACTGTGGCTAAGTAGAACAAAGTAGATTTTGTAAGCCTTTAACCATCTAATCTTCTGCATGTTTGTTTTCTGTGGTATGTTCTGCCTAATGCTTATCTATCTCTCTGTTTGCTTTCCATTTCTGTTCTTTGGGGCTGGCTTTTTCCCCATTAGCTTTCTCCAAGCCCTACACCTGCCACTCAGAGTCCCAAGAAACCTCCAGCAAAGGACCCATTAGCGGATCTTAACATCAAGGATTTCTTGTAAACAATTTAAGGTATCTAATATTGAGCTTTTCCTGTGGGCTGTAATAATGAGCTGTGCAATGCTTAGCTATTTCAGATATATTTGTAATTTCTGTGTTTCAAAGAGCTGTGTGTAAAAGTAACAATTTGAGTGCATTTACTGTTAAAACTGATGTTAAAAGCTATCTTTATCAATGAATGTTTTTAAATCTTAATTTATAAAACTAGGAGGGAATGAAATCTCCAAATTGTCCTTATCCTGGAAAGCACAAAAATTAGACTTAAAAGCAAAAAGTTGCTCAGGCTACGTGGTAAATTAGAAAATTACCACTTTATTACATGATAACTGGAATTTATAAAAAGCTAACATTTATGATATTACATTTAGAAGTCATCTAAAAATATATTTGGCTATATAATTGTCTTTTCATTTTGTTTATCCTTCTTTTGCCTCAAAAAAGTAAAGCTTAGATTGTTACCCTCTGCATCTCTGCATTCAAGCAGAATTTTAAATTTCTAATATTCTAGTTTTAAATTTCATAAACTTCATATAACTTATGAAATGATTAATGGTGAACTTATAGGTGGAAATTGATGAAGGAAAAATATTTATTATTAACCCAGCACCTAACACAGCGGGTATGTTCTCAGCATATAACTTGCTAAATGGATGAACAGTGATTTACACAGTACTTTCCACATCCATTTCCCAGTCATTAACTTCTTTGAGCTTCTAAGTAGAACCCACAGTCCCCAGCCTTTCTGGCACCAGGGACCGCTTTCATGGAAGACAATGTTTCCATGGACCTTGGGGGAGGGGAAGATGTTTGGGGATGACCCAAGCACATTACATTTATTTATTATTATTACATCATAATATATAATGAAATAATTATACAACTCACCATAATGCAGAATCTAATTCTGCCAGGAGGCAAGGCTCAGGCGGTGATGTGAGCGGTAGGGAGCAGCTGTAAATGCAAATGAAGCTTCCCTCACTCCTAACAGGTCAAGGACCAGTAACAGTCTGTGGACCAGAGGTTGGGGACCACAGAAGTAGATGATTGAAATCCTATGGTATAAACTAGCCAGATTTTTTTTTTTTTTTTGCCTCCATTTCACAGCTAAAAGAGCTGATCTTTGGGCATTAAGAGATTTGCCCAAAGTCTCACAGGAAGAACAGTAAGAGTGTTGAAGTTCTTGGACCACTGTCCAGTGTTATTTTTATTATACATCTACTGGCTATATTTTCTAAAAACTTTCCCTAATGCCTACTAAGATTTTTGTGGATTCCTGCTTCATGAGGTTTTTTTTCTTATACAACATTAATAATATATTAATATCATTTTCCCTTTCTCACCAATAATTTCTCCTTGTGCTCAACTTTTCTATTCCACTTTGGATTAGCTAACATAGGTATAAGTAAGACAATCAGCATTTACTAAAGTGTCAGCAGTGACCAAGGAAACTGCACAGACCAGCCTTTTATCCACCTCTACTTTAGTAAATATTGCTCTTATCATATGCTAGGAACTTTGATAGGTACAGTGAACAACAGATGCTGAGACAGTCCCTGCCCTAAGTGATTCTACAGGAGGGAGGAAGAGAGAGAAGGACTAAGATTAACAATTTTATGAAGAAGAGGTACCTAGATGGCCAAGCCTTAAGACCTCAGGAGCAATTTCTGGCAATTTCTGGCAGAAATGACTGGCAAAGCACAAATTAGCCAGGGACCTAAGTGGGGAGGGTCTGAGGGAAGGCATTGAGTTACCAGGAATATCTCCCTTCTCTTCTCCTCTGTCACTAGTTCAACTGTTTAGTAAGTGATTCATTGAACCCCATAACTGAATAGAAGAAAAAATAATGGAAGTTACTGCCATGTCCCACCCACCCCTTTTTTTTTTCAGTTGTTCTTTTTTAAAGGTTAGCTACTCTTAATTGGTATTGGATGTCTTGCTAATAAAATTTCTATTAAGTGTCTAAGTTTCAAATTTTTGTTGATATAATTTTTGTCCAAAATGAAAGTATACATTGAAAGCTGTTTTAAAATTTTTTGGCTGAAAATTTAAGCTTGTTTTAAAGAATCGTGAAAAGTATATATATCATTGTGAATTTAATACAGAAGCCTTTTGTGTAAAAGTTTTTTGAGGTAACTATGAAATACATTTGCAAGGGAGGCACAGTGTTTGAGGTATAAGGAATAGTCCTGTTTTCTAATTCAAGTACTTTTTTCTTTACAGCTGCAATTTTTGTGACTGAATAGGGAAAAAAAAAATGAGTTTGGAGACTTCAAATGAGATTGATGCTCAGAGTTTCAAAGTGAGCCACCAGTACCAAACCCAATGCTTATTCATAACTTCTCTTCCAAAACGTGTAGCACAGCCGTGAAAGTGAACATTAGGAATGTGTACTACCATAGCTGTTATCCCTACTCTCGAAACTGTAGTGTATTTGGGTTATTTGTGTGTTGTACGACGTAAACAATGAATGGATGTTTCTGATGCCTTTCGTGCTTTTCTGACCTCGCCCATGGAAGGATGACGCAGCTGTTGTATGGTGAGCCACTGGGAAAGATGTGTCTGTGTTTTTGAAGGTTTCAATGTACATATAACTTTTGGACAAACCCTAAACACTCCCCATAAGTTCTCTTTTCTTCTGTATCTCTGTTACAAGCATAGTGTGATAATATCAGATAGTAAGGAAAACACTCTTAAATATACGAAACTTTTTTCTGTGTGGAGTACATTTTTCCAATCACAGGAACTTCAACTGTTGTGAGAAATGTTTATTTTTGTGGCACTGTATATGTTAAGAAATTTTATTTTAAAAAATATAAAGGTTAACATCCATAATAAATACTTCTCCTTGAAGCTACCTTATCAAGAATGAAAAATTGTATGGGAAGAATTCCCTATTTATCACTGCTATATTAAAGTATATATATTTTAATTATATTTGACAGATTTTGCATCTAAATTGACCTATTTATTCATTCTTGATTAAACGCACTGAAAAGTAAAGGGTCCATTTCTATCATGTCTGTGAAAATGCAATTAGAGATGTGCTATTCAAGTGATTATGAAGGCACCCCAAGGTATATCTGTAATTTAAAGATTACTGCAAATATTTTTGCTTTACTGTGGGTTTTATGTACCTCTGTTAATTTAGTATTTCTTTGTGTGTTCTGTAAGCTAGTGTTCTTCCATCCTTCAATTGAGCTCAAAGTAGGTTTTGTTGTACCATTGTGATTAGGATTTACACTAATTGAAAGAATTGTATTCTTTACTGTACATATTGTATTCTTTAGTTTTTAATTTGTTGTCATACTGTCTGTGCTGATGGCTTGGCTTAAGATTTTGATGCATAAATGAGGTCACTGTTGATCAGTGTTGCTAGTGGCTTGGCAGCTCTTCGTAAAAGCATATTGGGTTGGAAAGGTGTTTGCCTATTTTTCAAATTATTTAATAGATGTATGGTACCATTTAAAAGTGGTTGTATCTGAATTTACTGTGGGGATAACATACACTGTAATGGGGAAAAATTACCTAAAACCAATTTCAAAATGGCTTTTCTTTGTATTTCGGTTTAAAAACCCAGTGCATGTACGCCCTCTGAGATGCAATAAACACCTTGAACAAAGAAAATGCAAACACAACCTTTCTCTCTTTGATTGCTTTTTAGGGAAAAGGTCTGTTTCAGATGACACACATGCCATACACAAAATATTGAAGATTTTAAAATATTTGCGATGAGAAATGCTATCCATACCAATATAGTTTTGATTATTGTACAAAAAATTAAGAAGGGAAAAAAGAGCAATTTTAATGAGTTTTCATTAAACTTAGGACCCCATGGCTGCTGCTAAATAATTGAAATTTCATATTTCAAAATGTATTTTGGATATGAACTTTCCTTTAAAATATGTGAAGTCTTATAATTGTTTTTATGAGAATTCTCCATGGAAATTGAAGAATAATATGACTATAGGTTATAATTTACTCAAACACTTGCACACACATATACTCTCACCCAAAATCTAGATTAGCCAATTTTAATAAAATTGAGTGACTTTATGCCTGCAACTACATTATTGGTCTCAAAAAGTAGTCCAATCTCAAATAGAAGTATTTCTCTAGTGAAACATATTCTTATTTCTATTTTAAAACTGTCTTTTTTCAGACAACTGACTTGTTTGGAAAAAAAAAAAAAGAATAAAAAAAAAAAAAAAAAAAAAAAAAAACTGTCTTTTTGTTACTTAGGATTTGTATCTTGAGAACTAACTTTCAGAAGCTAGTATCTGAGTATGTAATATGAATTTTATAGATTACATTTTGATTATATATTACTTTGTGGGCATATTATAATAAATGTGTTGTATTTTAGATTATGAATAATTTTAAGTTTAGTATTGCATTGTTTTTGTAAGCTTTTTCCTTCACTGAATGGCCCATTCAGTTCTTAATAACTGAAGCCACAAGAACATCATTTTGAAATCAGTGCCCTGCGTACGTTTGGTGCGTAACCATGCCAACTACTCACTGCAGCGGGACACCAAGCACTTTGCTGGCCCACACAGGCCCCTCTACCTGAAATTACTTTACTAACCCTACCAGTGCAATCCATTTCTGCTTCCCACCCTTTCTCTCAGAGCACAACCTTCATCAGTCTTCATGGCACTTAACATATTGTATTATAATCAGCTATGCCAGTGTCATCTGCTCTGGCCCATTATGAGCCTCAAAGGTAGGAAACATCTCCCGTTCATCCTCAGCAACTAGCACTTCAGTAGGTGCCTTGTAAATAAACGTGTGAGTGATGAGCACAAGTATGTTAGTTCTTAGAGCTCTCTTCACTTGCCTGGGTACTGCTGGGCTATTATTGTGTTCCTCATTACTAAAGAATAACTCTCATATAGTGAATTTATTGGCAAATGTTATTAGAGATTTTTTATTTACAAATTATAATTGTATATGTTTATGGGCTACAATGTGATATTATGATACACACACACACACACAAAATGTGGAATGATTAAATCAGGCTAATTAACATATCCATCACCTCATGTAATCATTTTTTGCTGTGAGAACATTTGAAATTTACTCTCCTTTGATAAGTATGTGAGGTAATAATTAAGTTAATTAGCTCAATTTAGCCATTCCACAGTGTATGCATATTTCAAAACATCATGCTGTACATGATACATACAATTTCTGTCAATTTTAAAAATCAAAAACAAAATTTACTCTTAGCAACTCTGAAATTTGCAACACATTGTTATTAACTGTAGTTACCATGCTATGCAGTAGATTGCAGAAACTATTCCTCTTGTCCAGCCGAACTTTGTACCCTCTGACCAACATCTCTCCATCCTCACCACCACACCCCCCGCCAGCCTATGGTAGCCACATTCTACTCTCTACTTTGGCTTTTTTAGAATTGGCTTTTTTAAATTCTACTACCGTTGAAATGATGTAGTATTTGTCTTTCTGTGCCTGTCATATTTTATAATGTATTGCCTTCCTGGTTCATCCATGTTGTCACAAATGACAGAATCTCCTTTTTTAAGGCTGAATAGAATTCTGTTGTGTTTATATACCACATTGTCTTCAGCCATTCATCCATCAATGGTCACTTAGGTTGATTCCATATCTTGGTTGTTGTGAATAGTGCTGCAGTGAACATGGGAGTGCAGATAATCTTTTCAACATACTGATTTCAAATCCTTTGGGTATATATCTAGAAACAGGATTGCTGGATCATGTGGTAGTCCTCTTTTATTAGAGCTTTAATAGCTCTTTGTCAGCTCATCGTAATAGAGAACTCATACCAATTACAACTCCATCTTGAAGATTTGAATGAATTTATATATGTCAGTGACTTCAAGGGTGGTTCTCTCAGTATTAAACTATCTACTTTGTTCTCTATCTTTGATGTTATTTATTGCACTTTTAAAAAAGAATAAAGACTAGACTTTTTGGAAGGAGTCACGAGATTCAGAAGAGGAGGAAAGAAATGGACATGAAAAGAGAAATGAGAACTCAATTCACAGATAAATTGTGCAAAGGCCTCTTTCTGCCCCTTAAATATCCCCACATTTTTGTTGGTGGAAAAAGGCATGGTCCTGCAGCAGTGATTACATATTTTTTGTGCAGAAGCACTTGTTGAAAGTCAAAATGAGTGTCTGTGTTAGCTGGAGCATCACATTGGCCTATATTTTTTAGGCAACATATTTTGTGGTAGTTTGTTGTTAATTTTCTTGGGCTTTAGAGAAATTGCTGTTTCTCATAGCCTTGCAAACAGCAGATTTCATTTCTGGATCTGTTACTCAGATCTCTGTGAATGGAGACATATAGGGAAGTGATGTTTGTGATTTAGTGATATAGCAGTTAACCTTAGCTAAAGTCTCACGTCAATTTAACTCTCTGAATTAATTTCCACATGTGACATACATGTTTAATTTTGTAACATAGAGGTATTCTGTAATTGATTTATAAAGCAGAAGTTTTCAAACTCTTTGGTCTCAGGACCCCTTTTCACTCTTAAAATTTCTTGAGGACTCCTAAAAGCTTTTTTTTTATGTAAGTATATCTCAATATTTACTGTGTTTGAAATTAAAACTGAGAAATTTGTTTACTTTAGTTAAAAATACAAATATTAAAACCATTATATATTAATACAGATAAAATATTTTTATGAAAGATTATAATTTCCAAAAAAATTTAGAAGAGTGGTATTATTTTGCTATTTTTGAATATCTCTTTAACATTAGACTTAACAGAAGTCAGATTGCTTCTGCATTCAACCTGTTACAATAGCCCATGTCAGGTAGTTGCTAGAAGATTCCACTGTGAGCACACTTGTGAGAAATGATTGTCCTAGTATTATTATGAAAGCAGTTTTGACTTCAGAATATTATTATAAAAATAATTTTGGTCTTATAGACCTTCTGAAAAGGTCTCTGGGATCCTCAAGAGTCCTCAGCACACTGGGGCATCCAGCTGGGAAATGGGGGGAAGGGGGGGGCACAGGCAGCATTCACCATAGAGGTTAAACTCCAGTTCCTAGAAACTCCTTACCCCTAGTTGCCAATATCTAATGACACTTTTTTAAAGCATAAATGAAAAGTGCTAATGGGTGCTTTTGGCCAATTATAGAATTGAAAGGGTTTCTACTTGGAGATCAAAATGTTTAACAAATATACTTTGTGCATTGACAGTGATTTTTTAAAACTAAAAAAATATTTAGTGATGAATTCGACTAAGGTCGAAGATGGTATTGAAGATAAAAACATGCAGAGTGAACATAACAGTGGTGTAGGTTGCAGTTATCAGGGCTGGAGGAGAGAGATAATTTTGAGCAGAAGCCTATGGCTACAAGAGACTATAGCCTGGAACAGCACCCAGGCTACAGACAGCAGCCCCACAAAGGGGCAGGCCTAGAAAGGTCCCCTTCCAACAAACAGAAGGGGAGACAGTCATCTCTTAGCAATGTTGTTCTCCACTGTTGAGCCAATCTTTACTACTAGATTCATCTCCAAACACCCAGCATCCTTGTGGTGCATATCTGTGTGTGTGAGTGTGTGTAGGGAACATCTTTGGGGTAAGTTAGCTAATTTTATAACTTGTAATTTCATCTGTAAAATATGATCAAGAAGTTAAACCTTACTGTCTAAAAAGTCTTATACATACGTCCCAAGGAAATCTGGAGTCATTTTTTTAATCATCTATATTTTAAATCACGTGGATTTTGGCACTCTATTGAAAAACAGGAGATGGAGTTATGACTATGTGTGTAATATTTCAGATGTAAATTTAAGACCAGATTTTTAGAAAACGTCTTCCTTCTTTCAGAGAAGAGAAAATTAATGCCTTCGAAGCCAAATTAAGAGGGGCATTTGGGTTAGAACAGAAAAACAAAGGTGCGGTTGCTATTGATTGGGTTCAGAACAAAATATAGTTATATGACTTACTGGTTGTGCACTACTTAATGGGTTAGTTCACTATAGAACTACATGTATTTTTATTTCACTTTCTTGTCACTACTTTCTTTATGTATGAGTATTATCAACCTTATTGGTAAATATTCTACAACACTTTTTAACACATATGTCCGAGAGTAAAGTCATTATCTTTTTTGTCAATACTGGTCTTTCTGTCTTGCTGTCTTGCTTGGTGGCCTCACTATCTGCCCCGTTTCCAAAGCCAGAAGTTTGGGTGGTGTGACACCCTCAACTCCTCTCCTGCATTCAGTGGCCACTAAGTATACTAAACACTGTGCTCTCTGTACGTCTCACAGGATGTCCTCTCCTGCCATTCTCATTGCCATTTCCTTAACACACCACCTCCAGCAGCTTTTTTTTTTTTTTTTTTTTTTTTTGAGACAGAGTCTCACTTTGTTGCCCAGACTAGAGTGATTGCCATGGCATCAGCCTAGCTAGCTCACAGCAACCTCGAACTTCTGGGCTCAAGCGATCCTACTGCCTCAGCCTCCCAAGTAGCTGAAACTACAGGCATGTGCCACCATGCCCGGCTAATTTTTTGTATATATATTAGTTAGCCAATTAAGTTATTTCTATTTATAGTAGAGACGGGGGTCTCGCTCTTGCTCAGGCTGGTTTTGAACTCCTGACCTTGAGCAATCCGCCTGCCTCGGCCTCCCAGAGAGCTAGGATTACAGGCGTGAGCCACCGCGCCAGGCCTCAGCAGCTTCTTTATTGAGCTCTTTGTCTCTGATCTCACCCAAACCCAACCCAATCCAGGCTATGTGGTACTGCCAGGAGGTTTCCTTCTCAAAATTCCCATTTGGTCACATTTCTCTGACTTAAAAGGCTGCATCAATTCCTAGTCATCTAAACGTTAAAGTTCAAGCACTCTAACATACCACTCAAGGCCCTCCCTGGGTAAGGTCAAGTCTAACCTGGAATGAAGCTTCCAAACTAGACTTGGACCAGATCAGGGAGGTGCTAACCTCTTCCTCGCCACCAGGAGGCTCTAACCTCCTACAGCAGCAATCTCATAATACTGGGTCCTAAACACAATGGCACTATAATATACCAGTTTCCACCAAAAACCAAGCTTTAATTTGGGGTATATGCAGGAGAAAGATGCTACTCTACATGGGCCAATGGCTGCCCACATATAGCCACTATGTGGCTCCAGGACGTCCATTCACGGTGCCACATCAGTAGGGTACAAGTCTACATGAAGTGGCACAACTGCACATTTGGTGGGTACGATAGTGTCACTTAGGCCACAAAGAAAGCCTTTTAAAGTAAATGTTCTAAGTGCAGTGGAAAAATACCAAATTCAATTCTGTCTCAAAAATAACACGCCTTTATTTTTAGGTAATTGCTTGATAAAGTGGTACTTTTGTTTGGCAGTAGAATCGTGGCACTAAGATTTTTAAAAGAAAAAAGAAACAGCATTCTTGTAAGTATTGCAGAAAAACAAAATGTTTAATTTAAAAGTTGTGTCATTAAGATTATGTTAGCTATAAATTTTTCTAACGATCCATTTAAAGTAGGCTTACGGTGGAAAAAATTTTATGTCCTTCTAGGTCTTCCCTCTAGTGTATACTAGTACATTTTTTTCTCCTCTACCCCGATATGTATGTGATTTTGTGATCTGGAATCTGGGTCAGTAGCAGTAGTTTAAATTCTAAGTAAAGCAAAATTGCAAAGTCTTGACTCCCGCCAGTTAATGGGAGGAGACGGGTGGGTGAAGGAAAAACACCTGCCACAGAAAGAGGCTTCTCTTCCTTTTCAGAAGCCTCTAGTACTCTGGGGATTAGATTACTCAGGAGATCCCTGAATTGCTTATCATGAACAGTTCTTAGAAAACTATTGTGTTGTTTCCTCTACCACAAACCCCAGGAAACTGGAAGTTTAAGAGTAACGTAATGGTGGGGAAGAGAGGATGTCTAGTTTCAGAGAACGAGATTTGCATCACACCCCAATCCTCCCACCATGTGCACCACCAGCACGCACACACACACGCACACACACACGCACACACACACACACACACACACACGCACACACACACAGGCACACACTCTCACATTAGTTCTTCTGGGATACCCTACTGCTGATCTCTGCATGATCATGCATCTCTGCTGATCTCTAATTTTCTTAGGAAATTTGAGTCTTTATTTCACAAATTTAAGACAAAACAGAATGCAACTAGTTTGTTACATGCAACTATTGTATTAGGTAATTTTTACAATCTTATAATGCTATTAATAATTACAATGATCACCACATTATATTTGGTCAACACTTGCTCTATATAGGGCAGTGTGCTGTGGTTAGACAATTAAAGGTATTTTATTCTGCATCCTGAATTTTTATATCATACGAGAGTTGTTACATCTATGTCATAGTGCTGTGTGTATGCATAAACTGAACACAGCTGTCTGAACTTTCAGTAACACACTTTAACATTCACAATACTCAAATATGTTAACTGTTAAGAATTTGAGGGACTTATTAAAATATTTAGGGAAGATTTTTTTTCTCAACTTTTGAGGCTAGAATTTCATTTGAGTGCAAACCAAGTCAGTTCTGTTGACCACTGATGTTTCTCTTATTTTAAACAAGAATTTTTTTTAAAAAAAAGTTAAACTTTTTTGATAAAACGTTTTGCCTTCCAAAACTCATACTGAACATAATTTTATATGATTTTCAGTCATTATATAAACAACACAGATTGGTATGCCTTCACAAGCTAGTGTGGTTGAACTACTTGACCAAACTCAGAAACTCCAAACTACTATAATTTTGTACCTCTTCTATACTTGGTTTTTTTTCATATTGTGTGATTCCATTTATTTATTTTTCTTAATTTTTTTATTTTTAATTATTGTGGGTCCCTAACAGTTGCATATCTTTATAGGGTACATGTGATGTTTTGATACAGGCATACAATGTGAATTAATCAAATCAGGGTGGTTGGGGTATCCATCACCTCAGGTGTTTATCATTTCTTTGTGTTAGGAACATTCCAATTGCACTCTTTTAGTTATTTTAAACTATACCCTAACTTATTGTTGATTACAGTCACTTTGTTGTGCTACCAAATATCATTCATTCTATCTAACTAACTATATTTTTGTACCTATTAACCATCCCCACTATAACCCCACCTCCCCTTCCCAGCCTCTGATAACCATCATTCTACTCTCTGTCTCCATGAGATCAATTGTTTTTTTTCATTTCATCATATTATGGGGGTAAAAATATTGTTAAGGTTACATATATGGCCCTTGCCACCCCTCCACCCCTGCTCCCACCGAGTCAGAGCTTCAAGCATGTCCCTTCCCCAGGTGGTAGGCATCATAAGTATCCACCCATCCCCTCTGCCTCCCCCCATCTGCCTGACACCTGATAAATGGTTGTTTTTCTGACATTTGGGTTACATTTTATATCTTTGCCTCTCCCTAGGAATGGTTAGAGGTATGCCCTTCCCCTCCACAATGCTCACCACATCCATAGGATGTGGAGATCAATTGTTTTTAACATTTACTCCCACATATGAGTGAGAACATGCGAGGTTTGTCTTTCTGTGCTTGGCTTTTTCACATCACATGATGTTCTCGTTAATAGTTTAATATTTTGTCTACATCCTCCTTCTCTGGGAGGCTGTCACATCTTGGGACCATGGCAGACTTGCCTCAGCCTCAGTCTTCTAATTTTAGCTTGGGAAATCAGATAACTAAATTTGTTAAGATTATTTATAGAGTAAAAATAATTTTGCGGTGTTTATTTTGGCTATTCAGAAGATAAATTTTTTACTTAATATTTTTGTTCTATTTTACATACTTGAAATTATTAGAAAAGGAAATTCTAGATAAGTGAGATGTTCATTGTGTGGTATATTACAAATTCCTGATGAAATTAAATGTAACATAGAGAGAAGAGTAAGAAAAACGAGTGGTAATTTAGACTGAGCAAATGCCTACAGGAACTTTCCAAACTCATCTGTGTTCAGTTGTGTGAACAGTTTTTGAAGTATTCCTCTTACCTATGCCACGTGTATGAAAGTATAACCAATCTTCAGCATATGAATACACACATGGAGGATTTCAATAATATAATACAAGTGTGAATATTAGTAAAACATGTATAACTATAGATTGAAATGTGATCCTGTCATGTCAGTCCAGTAAAACCACCCAAGGGAGTCACTGGTGGATCTGGACCATCTGATCATCTTCATTGCAGTGTGGATCAAAGCAGATATGCTGAGTAAGTAACTGATTTTTCCTCAGTGCTTCAGAAAAGTGAATGGATTTTAAAATGTTATTGGAAATTTTAAAATATTACTAAAGCAAAAAGACTTTGGAGACAGTTTTTTGAGGGAGAGATTAACTGATTAAATATTGACATGGCAGAAGAGAGGGTCAGGTGCAACTACAGGACCCCGGCACCTGTCTGTCTGAAGGCATTTGTATCAGAAACACACGTGAGTCAGCAGGGAATGTGTCAAATATCTGATTTCTTAAGTGGCATGCTATAGTGTTCCAATATTAAAATTCTCACTACAAGCAAAATTCCCATTATTTAAATATGTGGCTATATCTTTAACACAATATACGATTGTGATAATTCCTGTAGCATTGTGGAGCCTTAGCATATAGCATAGAGTAAGTAATGCCCTGAAAGAGTAAGCCTCAATGAATACTTGGTGATATTTTTAAGCATGTATGGATCGCCTCCTCAGGTACTAGTACTTGAAATGATGGTGATGAAAGTTAGGAGATTGGTGGTTCTGAGCTGCCACCCATACTCCTTTGCCCTGCTCCTCTAGTAACTGTGTGATTGTGAATTCCCTTGGCCTGGCCCAAGGTGTAACATGTGTGTTTAGAATAGACACTTGTTATGGACTGAATGTTTGTGTCCCCCTTCTCCTCCCCCCACCAAATTCATATGTTGAAGCCCTGACCCCCAACGTGATAGTATTTGGAGGTGGGGCTTTAATTAGGGTTAGATGAGGTCATAAGGGTGGAGCCCTCATGATGGGATTGGTGTCCCTGTAAAAAGAGACTCTCACTCTCTCTCTCTCCCCCCGCTTGTGCACAAAGAGGTCATAGAAGCACACAATGAGGTGGCAGCCACCTACAAGCCAAGAGAAGAGGTCTCAGAATGAAATCTACCTTGCCAGCACCTTGATCTTGGACTTCACGCCGCCTCCAGAATTGTGAGAAATAAATGTCTGTTGTTTAAGCCACAGTATGGTGTTTTATTATGGCAGCTAAGACACCACCTTGTCTGTGCGTATAGCAAACTAGACCATATTGAGATCATAAGTCATTTTGGCCACCATGTTCTAGACAGTTGAGCTGACTGGATCAAACTGTCAGTTTTTAAATACAAAATGGAATAAACAGGGAATTTCCCTCCCTAGATTTTATAAGCAGAAAAAAACACCATCTGATGGCAGTTTTCCCGCTTAATTGAATAGCGAATCAATAAAAAAGTGTGAATCTCCCTATACATTTACCCCATTTGATGGGGACATGATTTCACCACCGATTAGACCAAGGCTCCTAAGTATTGCAGAACCTAATGATTTGGCCACTGAAGAAAGAACAATGACCTAGCTGGAAAAATCTTAAAAGTTTCTGTTTATTAACTGGAGATGTTTTTGCTGATCATTTTTCATAAAAGTAGTTTATATTTTAAGACTGGCAGGTACTTTTTTAAATCAGTATTCAAAAGATATTTGTTATTGGGAAACCACATTAAAGAATAATGATGCTATTCCCAGGTTATTTATAGCTATAGATCCATATTCTTGCAATGCCCAATGTTTCGTTCAAATTGGCTTATCCCAATGTTCTTAATTAATAATTACAGTTAATTTTGATGAGATACCTGATTTACTAGCATAAGGCTAAAGACTTATGAGTAATTGAAATGGTCAACAGTGAGACAAAACAATATAATTTTTATAGTATGTAGCAAACTGAGCTAATAATTTAAAACAAGCTGTTTCTGAATTTTAATAATAACAATATTTAAGTGGTAAAAAATCATTTTCCTATCACTGGACAACAACTTGAAAGGAATGCTATGGAGGGGGATTAAAACTTAAAATATAGGGTTAAACTAGATGATCCTTTATGGTCTCTTCTAATTCTGAGATTCTTTCTATGAAATAAGAATTTGAAAGAATTCTTTGGTCTACAAATAAGAGGGGTAAAAATTTGTCCAGAGCTCTGATCTTGATTATTGCTATAGTCTGAATGTTTGTGTCCCCCCAAAATTCATATGTTGAAACCTAAGCCCCAAGGTGATGGTATAGGAGGCAAGGAATTGAGAGGAGATTAGGACATGAGGGCTCTATTCTTATTAATGAGATTAATGCCCTTATAAATGGGGCCTGAGGGAGCTTGTTTGCCTCTTCCTCCACATGAAGACACAGTAAGAAGGTGCCATCTATGAGGAAATGGACCCTTACCAGACAACAAATCTGCTGATAACTCAATCTTGGACTTCCCAGCCTCCAAAATTGTGAACAATAAATTTCTATTGTTTGTAAGTTCCCAGTCGAAGGCATTTTGTTATAGCAGCCTGAATGGACTAAGACAACATACATATATTTAACTCTTTTTTAAAATGAACATTGGATTTAACTGTGAAGCATATAAAAAAGGAAAAAATTTTAAGTTGCTCTGCCCCCACACATCCATTTAAGCAAGAAAAAACATAAATAAAATATGTCATTTCAGTAAAGAAAAAATCTGCACAATTTTAAATTTCAACTGTTTTATAAATGGTTATTTGACTTTAACCATTAATGAGATTCTCAAAGCAATAAGTCAATACAGTCCTTTGCACACAGTAGAAATCATATATATGCATGTCTGTTTAGCTAAGTGAATTCAATCTAACTTCCTATTTCAAATCTGATAACTATAATAAAAAATTTATGTGAAACAAACATTTCTGGTTAATATAGTACATTTTAGTGGTCCTATATAGGTCATGTAAGATTCATGATTCACATGGAAAAGAGAAGAGCATGAGAGAATCAAAAAAACCTCTGCAAATTAAATCAGCTAAATTTTATATTTTTGAAAATTATATAGGACAATAATTTTAAGAAAATTATATATATTCAGAATTTAACCTTAAGCATGAAACTATTATACTAAGCACCCTACATTATTCTGAACTTACTAAAATCCTAGGAGTTATGTTCAAAGAATCTAAGATGAAGATGTGTGTGTGTGTTTGCAAGTAAGTATGCAAAATTCACCTTGAGAAATTTTTGTTTCAGTGATCACAGAAATGTTTCTCCAAAAAAGATTTAACCAAAACATGTGAGTCAGTAGCCCTCCTCTAGTAGAAACAATGATAAAATACTATGCAGTGAAATGTGCTTAGAACATTTTTTAAATGGTAGTTAATTTAATGCTTGCTGAAACCCTGTGTATAAAACATATACACAGACATAGTAAGAGTTATAACTGATTAATTTTTAAAATTTTTATTGAATGATTTTTAACAGGTTCACATTATAAAAGAATGTGCACTTGCATTAAATTGCAGCTATTTTGGACACCACTTACAAAATCATTTATCATAATCTAATCAAAAACTATTTTGCCTGCTAGTCAAGAATATAACTCCCCACTATTAAAAAAATAGTAATAAGTAAAATAAAATTGAATCCTGGCAGAATCCATGACTTGAATGTGTCATGAGAAATGAGAATGTGGCCCTAGATACTGCCAGAAAGAGCAGACCAGAAATCAGCCTGCAGATCCTGAATTTTAGGAAGCATTAACTATAGATCACTAAAACTCTTTAAATATAATGCCCCAAACTATCCCCCTTTTAGAGTGATTCAGCAAGTATCTGTTTGTTCAAGATACATGGACTGAGTGCCTACATTGGACTCTGTTTACGCTGCATTGATGGCCTGTGTGAGTGTGCAGCCCTGTCACTAAGGAAAATAACCAGAACTTTCTTTTAAAAATCATATTTGTAAATTATATTAATTTCGAGGAAAGGCTATATCTAAGATTACTAATCAGAGAAGTCACCAAAATAATATGCCTATGGCCCTAGTTAAGAAAACTGAACTTTGTCAAGAGGAAAAAGCCTTTCTCTTAAAAAAGATTACAGAATTCCTTCTCCAAAAAATATAGCATCTCATACATAGTAGATAGTATAGCATAAAACAATGTGGTTTTCAGTACAGGATCATTCCCTATGCATACGTGAAAAGTCCAAATGTTAAGTATTAGTTAAACAAAAACTTGAGATCCCAAAATGTCTCAGCTTCCCTATCTCTAAACTAGATTTATTTCATAGAACAAAGTATTTTTCCCATTTTAAAATAATACACACTGCAATTGCTATTCCTTAAAGCAGTGAAATAGTTAATAGTTTTGTTTATAAAGCTTGCTGTTTCTTCTGATTTAATATTCTTCAAAATTAATTTAAAAAAACACTAGATTTCTCAGACTCAACAGAAAACACAATATAAACTCTGAGGGCATGAGTTGGTTGGAGCCATCTCAGAGTAGTAGAAACTGTGTCGTAAATTTTTGTCTCCATCCTGATCCTAATCGTGTTGCCATCTACGTTTGTATGTGCAGTTTCACATTTAATACATAACTGGCATCCTATTAGATTCTTTTTAGAGTAGGACCCTGAGAATAAGCCCATTGAGAAATCACGTATTATTTCTAGCACCAGTTTGAATTTTTAAAGTGTCTAACTTTCAAGAAGGCAGAAGGAAACAAAAATTTCCCCATAAATGAAACTCAACACCATGTAAAGAAGAGTATAAACTTGGCATGAAAGTGCCCATCTAGTTTCAACATCTGCACCTAAATAAACATTTTTAAAATATGTAAATCTTCTAATTTTGAAAAAAATAAATTTGTAAAAATGTGGAATGCTATTGATAGGGTTCAAAGTCCAGGCATAACCTAGGTAGTCATCTGGCTACAATAATCGGATGTGGTTTTCTCTGCAAATTCGAGGACACTTGGCCCCGTTTCAGGTGCTGTTAGCCGTAGGCGCAATTGGCATCATTCCCGTGAATCCAGAGGCAGATCTGGGCGTATTTGAGGGGAGTGATGCGCACGGCCACGTTGTAGTCCTTCTGAACACCGTCGACGTCCACCCACTGGTGGCCCGAATAGATGGCAATGATTTTGCGCTTCCACTTCTTTTTGTCTGGATCTTTCAGGCGCAGGTAGATCCCGGAGCCGGTGGAGCCCGACTCGGCATCGCAGTATTGGTAGAGGAGATCGTTGGATTCATCGGACACGCTACAAAACCGATAGACCAACTCATCAGCCCTATCGTTATCAAATCCTGAGAAGTGGATCATTCCACCAGGCAGCTTCTTGATGGTTGGGCTGACGCCTAGTTCCATGTATTTCTTTTTGTGAGCGCGCTTGAGCTCCAGAAGAGCATAGTCATAGTCCAAGGCCGTGTCTTCCCTCCCTCCTCTTGCCCAGCCTTTGGGAATGTGGGTATTCTTGACCCGGGTCCACTGGAAGGAGGGCCTCCCTTCAGCCACCCTCCGCCCGCGGCCAGATGCCTTTCTTCTCCTTCCACCCTTGGCTGTGCCCTGCAGGCTCTCCTTGGTAGCCTCTCCCTGGTCACCACCGTTAGCTTCTCTCCTGCTCCTCTTAGAACCTCGGCGTTTCTTGCCACCGCCTTTCTTTCTCATCTTCAGCAATCCTACCCTTAGCTTTTGGCTCCCTCTGACGTAGTCCTTTCCATCATGAACGCAGTGGGCAGCCGTGAGGACGTGCTGAGGGGAGATGAGAATGCCACTGCAGCCTGTGGAGAGCTTCACCGCTGTGCTGAAGGGGAAGTTGGTTAAGAACCTTTTGTCCAAGATGCTGAACCTGCTGTCGGTGCCGTATACCTGTCTCTTTCTCCTGACAGGTGCTCTCCTCGCGGTGCTATTGGGAGTCGGCTCAGGGACTAAATCTCGTACTTTCACCCGGGTTAAGGTTCGGGTGCCATTCTCAAAGACAGTCTCATATGAAAGATAATCCTCCAACTGGGAAAGGCTGGGAGCGGGGAGTTCTTTCTGGCATTCAATGCCACACGCTCTATTTACTGCCATCTTGGCCTCTGCCTCAAAGGTGGGGCTGGTGAGATGGAAAGTCTTGTCGCTGACAATCCGGGGCACTTTCCTCAGGTGCCACATAAAATCCTGTTCCGTCTCAGATCCATCAGTGAGGGTCCACCCAGGGGTGAAAAATATCAACCAAAACAGCATATTTTCCATTTTGCTCTTCTGTTTTGTCCTTAAAAATAGAAAAAGAAAGAGAAGCTTTACAATGTTTTCTTTTTAAACGTGACTTATGCATTTCATTTAGGCCTTGGATCCTAAATGTACCCTCACCACTTTGCCCTGCTTAGATTTTACTGAGATTAAACACTCTACTAAGTGAGCTCATACAGACTTCCAAAATCAGTAAACTGGTTTTTTTTGTTTGTTTGTTTTGTTTTTTGAGACAGAGTCTCATTCTGTTGCAGGGGCTAGAGTGCTGTGGCATCAGCCTAGCTCACGGTAACCTCAAACTCCTGGGCCCAAGTGATGCTCCTGCCTCAGCCTCTCGAGTAGCTGGGACTACAGGCATGCACCACCATGCCTGGCTAATTTTTTTCTATATATTTTGTTGTCTGGCTAATTTTTTCTATTATTAGTAGAGATGGGGTCTCACTCTTGCTCAGGCTGGTCTCAAATTCCTGACCTCAAACAATCCGCTCACCTCGGCCTCCCAGAGTGCTAGGATTACAGGCGTGAGCCACCCCACCTAGCCTCAAAATCAGTAAATTGTTTTTCACCCAACCTTCCCTCCCCTATCCCTGACCTAGCGCTCCTCCCACCCCCATCTGCCGCCTAGTGCTCAAGAGAGAAGGGCAACAGCAAACTTGGATCCTCTATTGCCTAAGCCGCACCCTCCTCCTCCCAGGGTCTCCTACAACCTTACTTTGAGATAATTTTGAAATAAAGATAGGAGCAGATGTCCTGCAGTCTGTCCCCACCCTTAGCTCCTTAAAAGCAGGGAGCATAAATTCCTCTTCTCTAGAGTGTAAATGCCTAGAACGGAGCTCAAAAAAATGTTCATTTGGGAATGTTATTTGTGGATTTTCCTGAACCAGGATTTGCAGCCCAAGCTGATCTGAAGGTGCAATGCAAATCATTGGGTAATGTTCTAAAACCAGAAGTTTTAGAAATAAGTGGGGTCAATCTGCTATTGATCTGCTTTAATTTTTATAGAACCCCTGGTCATAAAAAGAAAACATACAACATAGGCCATTCTATGCTAAAGTAAGAAAAAAGTACCATGCACTTTTTAAAAACAAAGTTGTGCTTGCAACCATGATTGAAATAAAGCAACATACAAAATGATTTGCAGTGGGATTTTACTATATATTAAAGTTAGTTATAAGACTTTATGGAGCACAGGCTGTGGTTCTAGATTTGCCACTTGTGGGGAACACGAGCGTGATTATAGATATCATTGATATCATTGATATCAATGATATTATAGATATCATTGTCCCTGTTCATCACAGGTCTCATCACATAAGATCAGTGCTTGTGTGCTAAATACTTTTAAAGGTGCCAGTACTTGATAAATTACATAATACCTCTTCTGTTCACATCTTCTTGCCCTTTTTCCCTCTTCTTGAGGCTTACTGGCCTGTAAATGTATCTATTTAGTAGAACTGATGTTTCTTGGCCATCACTTGGAGGTGGGGGTAGTGGTAGCACTCTTTGGAGCAGCAAATGTGAACCTGTGTCACTATTATTTGACAGCTATGCTCTAAGCCATTCTTGACTAATAGTTAAAATATCAAGGCTTAGTGAATGATTTGTACTTTGTATAGAGCAGCAGCAACTCAAGGTTAGATTATTCCTACAATATCTTCAGTCTCGGCTGGTCCGATGGTAGTGGGTTATCAGAACTTATTCACATTAGTGTCACTAAAGTTGGTATTCAACCCCCCACTGCTAAATTTGACTGGCTTTAAAAAAAAAAAAAAAAAAAAAAAAAATATCTTCAGTCTCAAAGCTTTCTGATCGGTTTTCTTTGCATGGAAGATAAAGCAAATGCAGAATGTTAGCAATGGCCCACAGCCTGGGTACACCCGCAGGATGTGTGCACTGCCACAAAAGGCAAAACTGGGCTCTGATGCAGAGTTCAATATGGGCATCCATTGATATGACAGTTTATTTTACCATACCCAAGTGAAGCATTTTATTAACAAAATAATAATTCTTTTAATAAAACAAATGTATACTATATTAACCTATTTATTAAACATGATGTATTCACTGGAACAGGACATAGTTACTTTGAGCCATCATCCATTTGAAACTATTAAGCAAATTTAGACTAATCTTTATCATGAGTTGTCATCAGTAAAATTATATACAGGTATTGCAGTTTCCATTTTTTCATCTGCTCACATTTGTATGGTGAATTATAGTGATTCTAGTTAATATTAGACTGTAGTGCTTGCTTAAAAGCTTGTAATTTGTTTTGTTTTGGAGACAGGGCATTCTTCTGCATATAGTGTTGGATATTGTTTAAAAAAATCAATAAAGGAACATACTTTTAGAAAAAAATCTGCCCTCATGTCACAATATTTTCTAATCATCACCACTGCAAATTTGACTTGATACAAAGCAGTAATATTATATTAATATTTTCTTTCACCTTATATGCAATTTTCACCAAGAGTATTTCATCAGTTTGATTTAAGTGAATTGGAGTGAAAAAGACTCATAATTCTGTAACTCTGCTGAGCCCTTGAAATGGTAGTTCTCAAGATGAAAAATTATGTCCTTAGCTTAAAAAAAAAAAGTATCTTTTAAACTACTTGATTGTTAGCAAAATGTCAATCAAGAAAGTTTTTCTGGTGTGGGAAATTTTTTAAATTGGTTGCATATAGCCCACTATGACAAGAGCTGTCCATTATGTGCTCAATATATGATTATATTAAAGACCTCAATATATGATTATATTAATGGATTTATATTTAAATCCATTATTCTAGTCAAAGGCTTTGGCCAATACTTTGGAAGTTTTCCATACCATCAGTCCCTTTTAAACAATGCTTGATATAAAGCAATGATTTGATTCAGCAAATGATAATACCAGGGACACAGGCATTGTTTTCCCACCAAGTGTGTGCTCAGATGAACACTCCTCCCACAGCAGTTAAGAATGGTGATTGAGAGCCCAAATTTGGTTTGCTCACCAAAAGGCAACACGAGACCATCGGTTCTCAGATTATAATCCCTGAGCCAATAGCATCAGCTTCCTTACCTGGGAGCTTGTTAAAAATGCTAATTCTCAGGGCCCTGCCTACTGCTAGACACTCTTCTAGAAGGGTGGAGGGGGTGTTTCCCAGCTATCTATGATGATTCAGACACTGGGTAAAATTTGGGAACCACAGCAGCAGCCCAGCCCCTGGTGTAGCACCATGAGCCACACCCCACAAGGCAGTCTTCCCAGGGACCATGGCTGTCCTGGCTTTCCAATGGCATCGGCTTCCTCGCTGGAACCTGTCTGGAGCCCTTTGAGGGAGTCTGTCACAGCGCACCGCAGGACTGCAAGCCTTGCCCACATCTATCCTTGGGCGTGGGAAGGGCGGAGCTACATAATGGGACCTCGGAATCACAGTAATAAGAGGACGCGGATTTAGTGAGCCTGTCTAATTTGGCCTGTAATTTAAAATTGGACAACTGCTTAAGGACACTTTCTTTTGGAAAATCTAAGTTTGTCTTGTGGTAAAATGTCAATGTAATGTAAATGTAGCTCTTCCGGATAGAGCAATCCACTGTGCAGTGGATACATCCACATGCGCCCTTCGTCCAGAAAGCATCACACTCCACGGTCTAAAAAGACACAGTCCCAATGGGTGGGGCAGCATTAATGTTTTGAAAGCTCTAACGTCCCTCTGTCTTTCCCATCTCACTCCTTTCTCCTGTCTTCCATTATAAATGTGGACTTCGCTGTCAATTTCCAGATGGTTTGGATTTGGAGGCTTCAAATTCCAGTTTTGGTTAATGAAAGCGAAGTGGCAGTCACCACTCTCCACCATGAGTCAGTGTACACATTACCGATTCAGGGCTGGCTCATGAAGACAGATGGAGTAGAAGAGAATTAAGGAGAAAGCAAGAATGTCTGTACATGTAGATGAACTTGTACTCATGGAACAGATGTAAATTCCACATGTGTACCTAGCCTATTAATAGAAATGACCACACATAACGACAAGAGATAATTTACTATTATTATCCTTTTGTTGTTTGTTTATAGTATCTTGGAAATGTGTTGCTGACGGTATCTAGAATATTTGTGCATCTATGCCAGCGTAGTGATTAAGAGTACAGACCAAGAAGCGAGAAGATGGGGGCTCAATCCTTCCCACTTATCAGGCATATACATACGGCATATGTATTTGAGCAATTCATTAACCCTCTAAGTTTCACTTTCCTCATCTGCAAAGTGCGGATAATACTAATCTCTACTCCATAAGGTTATTATGGAGATTAAACGAGATGATATATGCAAAGAATTATTACTGAGCCTAGAGCATAGTAAGCAGTCAATACGTATGTTATTCTGTAATTATTATTCTACCTTAGTGGGTGAATTAGTAATACTTTAAAATAGGTTATTATATAAGCCAAAGTGAGAGAACTTGTAGTTTTCTAAAGAGTCAATTTTACAGCCAAATTTTTTTATTTCAAGATAAGTTTCCAACCCACTCTAAAATTCCCCTTTTCTTTGTTTCGTTTGTTTTTTGTTCAAGGACAGCTTCACTTTAGAAACCTCCCAAATGAATGCTTTCCTAATTACTCATTTCTATGAATATCCAGAGCTCTGTAATATATTTTTCTCATTGTTATTAAACTTAAGTATGATTAAACATTATCCAGCCACAAAACACTTAAGTTGTATTTTCTGCACCTTATTTATAGCCCGGATCTACATTAGGGATTCTGGAACTGTATCAGACCCTCAGCCCAAGAAGAAACAGAGTCAGTGTCAAAATAGTTACTGTAAGGGAGTGATGTACAGTGAAAGAAAAACCTAACTTTTGGGTGAGTCTATCTAGAGTGTATAGAATTTTACAATGAAATGACATAATTATACTCTGAGGCTCAGTTCCCTCTTTTGTTTTTTGGCCCTGAAAAGTTTATTGTCTAGCTTAGGTACAGAAGACAGACTAGTGAAGGACTAGATGGTTGTCCACTATATTAAATATTTCAAATTAATTATTTTTCCTGTACATAAGGCAAATGAAGATGCTGACTCACCGTCACAGGGTCTGTACTGAATGGCCCTCCCTTACCAGATGAGAGATTCACACTTGCCCCTGCCTTTCTTTTTACCCTTGCAATCTATAGTAAGGTACTTGTACTTATTCATCTATGCTGCCACGGGACACATTTTTGCATTAATCTTATCAAACATTTTCTGGGAGGCTGGCATGGGTCAGGAACCACTCAGTCAGGTAAACGACCCTGCAGAGCCAACACCAACCTCTACCTTAATGTGCATGTTAGGACACACCAGTGATCGCATGACCACTTTTTTACAATGTGGCTGTCCTTTATTTAGCCATCCACAATCCCAACCTCCTGTCCCTCCCAACACCACTGGCTACGTTTACACACACACTGCAATGTGAGGACAGGCTCTCATCCCCTCTTCTGCCTCCATCTTCCACCTGCTTCGGAAGGACTGACTCACTTCAGGGAGACACTGTGGCCTGGCCCAGATAATCCTAAATAACCACAGAGAGAAGTGATGGCTTAGGCAAAAGTCCACAAGCAGGAAAGGAGGGGCGTTACTAGTGACAGTAAAAGGAGTAACAGAAGCATTAAAGAAATAGGTCATGTTTTGGGGGACAATTGTAAAAACTTTCATAGTCACTTTCATTTTCAGGGAGTAGATGCCGAGGAGAATAAGTATTTTATAAGGTCCAATTCCTGACCCACTGTAGGCCCAGTGATGTTAATCACTGACTAGGGCATTGCGAGGAGGCCACATCTGAGTTAGAAAGCGTATGGTGTCACAGAGATGAGGACGCAACCATGTCAGTAGCATAACCAAGATGGAAAGCAAGAACTGGGGTGTCCTAATAATCGTGGAGGCGGTGGGCTGTGAAGCCACATCAACTTAGGTACATTTGCCCCTTCTTAGCAGTGTGACCTTGCGAAGGTTACATAATCTCTCCAGATATTATTTTCCACATATATATTATATAGGGCTAATATTTTAGAATATTTTTGTAAGAAGCTGATATGATAAGCACAATGCCCAGAGCACAGCAAGCACTCAACGAATGGCAGCAATTGTTACTGTTAAGATCATCCAGAGGGAGTCAAAACTTAGGTGGCTTTGTATACGGTATTTCATACCTCTCTGGCTGCTGTGTATCTCCTCGTGGTTTGCCAAATTACAGCCTCCATAGTTATCCGCACCCCCATCCCTAGAACCTGTGACTATGTTGCTTACATGGTAAAAGAGATTTTGCTGGTGTGATTAGGTTAAGGGTTTTGAGATGAGGAGGGAGGCTTAGATTACCCAGGTGGGTCCAATGCAATCGCAGGCCTGCATAAGAAGGAGGAAAGAGGGGGAGAGGACCTGGGAGCCAGGCGCAGAGGTTGGAGTGATGCAGAGCTGCAAACCAAGGCACAGGTGGCCTCTACTGCTGCCAAAGGTAAGGCAAGATTGTCTCCCAGAACTTCCAGAAGGGACACAGTCCTGCTGGCCCATTTTAGACTTCTGACCTCTAGGTGCATAAGATAATAAATTTGTGTTGTGTTAAGTCACTAGGTTTTTGGTAATTTGTTATAGCAGAAATGGGTGCTCATTAATAAAGGTGAGAATCTAGTTTCTGAAATTGTCTGCCTGCCCTGTGATGCCACTGCATTCTAGCCCTGGGCGACAGAGACCCTGTCTCAAAAATGAAATAAGGCCGGGCGCTGTGGCTCACGCCTGTAATCCTAGCTCTTGGGAGGCCGAGGCGGGCGGATTGCTCAAGGTCAGGAGTTCGAAACCAGCCTGAGCAAGAGCGAGACCCTGTCTCTACTATAAAATAGAAAGAAATTAATTGGCCAACTGATATATATATAAAAAATTAGCCGGGCATGGTGGCGCATGCCTGTAGTCCCAGCTACCCGGGAGGCTGAGGCAGAAGGATCACTCGAGCCCAGGAGTTTGAGGTTGCTGTGAGCTAGGCTGACGCCACGGCACTCACTCTAGCCTGGGCAACAAAGCGAGACTCTGTCTCAAAAAAAAAAAAAAAAAAATGAAATAAAATTGTCTGTCCTAGGCCGGACATGGTGGCTCACACCTGTAATCCTAGCACTCTGGGAGGCCGAGGTGGGCGGATTGCTCAAGGTCAGGAGTTCGAAACCAGCCTGAGCAAGAGTGAGACCCCGTCTCTACTATAAATAGAAAGAAATTAATTGGCCAACTAATATATATATAGAAAAAATTAGCCGGGCATGGTGGCACATGCCTGTAGTCCCAGCCACTCAGGAGGCTGAGGCAGCAGGATTGCTTGAGCCCAGGAGTTTGAGGTTACTGTGAGCTAGGCTGATGCCACGGCACTCACTCTAGCCTGGGCAACAAAGTGAGACTCTGTCTCAAAAAAAAAAAAAATTTGTCCTAGATGTTTAGAAAGAAAGGAGTAGAGAGTGATACAACGTAGAAAAGAATGTTTCATGGGACTTAAAACAAATGAAGTTTTTTGTTTATTTTAAAGAAAATTAGACATTCAATTTTAGAACTAAAAACAGAAGATTGTGATAAAACTTTATGGTGGTAGAGAGCAGTATTGCTAGAGAAAAGAAGTGGAACAGGGTAGATAAATTTGGTTATTCAGCAAATGCACACCTTGTGCTAATCCTGCTATGCATCATTTCAAAGCCTTTTTTAAATTTTCTTTCTAGAGGCAGGGTCTCTGCTCTGTCGGCCAGGCTGGAGTGCAGTGGTGCAATCATAGCTCACTGCAACCCTGAACTCCTGGGCTCAAGGGACCCTCCCACCTCAGTCCCCCGAGTAGCTAGGACTACAGGTGTGTGCTACCACACCCACCTAATATATATGTTTTGGTAGAGAAAGGGGTCTCGAACTCCCGGGCTCAAGCAGTCCTCTCTCTTCAGCCTCCCAAAGCACTGGGATTACAGGTGTGAGCCAAAGCGCCAGGTCTTCAAAGCCTTTTTAAGACTATCTGATAGTCCTTTTTAACTATTTGTTTGGACTAAAAAATTTCTAAGATGTTTTGCACCTGTAAACCACACCACAAATGGCAAAACCCATCAATGATCTCCAAGAAGCTTCTAATTCCTAGTCCTCCAGGGGAGGAACTTGCCTGCTATCCACGTTACTACCACTAGAGGGCAAAACTAGCCTAGTAATGGCAAATCTAAGCCAGGCATTTAAATTGTTTGTATTCACTCAGCTGTGAAATAGATTTTATTTTAAAAGCATATGGGATTCAGCAGGGGGAAAATGTCTAACTGGCTATTAATAATACACTAAATTGTTGTCACATGTGGAATTTATTACATTTAGAAAACCCACCTACAGGCCACAGAGCCCATCCTGATGAACTGAAGGCTGATAACACCATGTACAGCCAGACAATTTTCTGGCAGGTGGTT
This sequence comes from Microcebus murinus, assembly GCF_040939455.1. NCBI lineage: Eukaryota > Metazoa > Chordata > Mammalia > Primates > Cheirogaleidae > Microcebus > Microcebus murinus. The sequence continues at coordinate 70,736,665 of NC_134108.1, forward strand.
TTCCAAAAACAGTTGAGGTGCCAGCACACTTCCACCATGACCTACAGCACTGCTAAACAGTCCCCCAAATGTGCTGCACTGTATTTCAACACTAAGGAAAATCTTAAACTTGCCAAATATTTCACATATGTTTATCAAATACTTTATAATCCATTACTGAAGGATAAGTTCTACTCTGATTCTGTGCTGAGAATAAATGGCAAGAAAGTTCATTGGCAGTGTGCCAAATTCTATTCAAAATATCATACCAGAGCATTATTTTCAAGTTCAGTTTCAGGAATGGAGAGAAAGTAATGTCTGCTCAAAAAGTTTGGCAGTACTTGAGGGAAAGGAAGATGGTAAAGTTACACAGTTGATTATTTTACAGTAACCCACAACTTCTGTTTCTCATCACAATAAAAAATCAAACCTCCCTTTGTTTTTCAGCTATTTTTCCAGGACACGTACATCTCAATTTCTGCAATGATGTGCTGTGTGTAAATCAAATAGGGGGTGGATGGCATAAGGGAGACCCAAGGGAGCACCTTCCTATGCAGACTTATGAAGTACACAGCATATGGCTCTCTAAAAGACTTATCTTTATGTTTTTCAAGTTGGCCTTTGAAAGCAAAGAATATTTGTAAAGATTTGCTACTTTTCAGGCATTAAAGCATTCATGGTCATGTTTTCTGCTAATCATGTATCAGTTTTACATATAAAGCTTTAAAATCTTTTAAATTATAAAATAACTTGGATACCACTAATGTGACCTTACTGTTTCCTAACTTCTCCATATCAGATTTTTCATCTGCAAAGGTAACTCTGTGCTCAGATGAGGCAGTTTTATCCTCCAAAATTCTGAGCCTGATGCACTGTTAAAATGGATCAGTTTTATCCAACAATATGCTTGTTGGATATTTGAGCATTGGGCAGAGAAAAATAATTTACTCAGTAGGGAAAATTGCACTAGCAGTTGTTTATTTTAACATATAATGAGGACATACTATGTGCCAAGCATGTGCTAAACAATCTCATATTTTAAAACATGAAAAAGATTCTTAAAAGCATTCAGGTTTCCCAGGTGCCTGGATGAAAAGTGGGGAGGTTAACACATCCACCCCTTCTCACACTAATATTTCCTAATAAAAGTAAAATTCTAGATGACACCTGGCCACTACTTTCAAGCTTAGATGTCTTATTTGGCTGGGATTTTAACATTCTCTCTTCTAAATTATAAATCAGATTCTAAGCATAATTCTCCAGGCACCAAAATATGACTTTTATAATCCTCTGTAGAGACAAATGTACTTAGGATAAAATGAGAATTTCAGAAGTTAGAAGGGTTAAGAAAGGGGGGAAACCCCTTAGATATGCAGCTTCTTGTCAAGTCAATGACAGTGTAAAAACAGTGATCAAGCAGGAGTGTTTCCATACCTTTAAAATATGCATTATAGAAAATTTCAAGACTACTCAAAAGTAAAGGGAAAGGTATGTGCCCATCACCCAGCTTCAACAATTACGAATATTTTGCCAATCTTGTTTCATGCATCTCCCCCACCCCACTTTATTTTTGCTAGGGTATTTTAAAGCAAGTCCAAGACTTCTCGATTTCATTTCACATTCTTAAAGTCTCAATGGTTTCCACCGCCCCTTTTGCTGACCCCTGCAGCCAAGTTGATAAAAAGGGGGATGCACAGAGAGGCTAGCTTTCATAGTAGCCCTGCCAAAGAGGCTTTCAGCAGGAGTAGACTTTCCAGGAATAGGTTCTACACCTTTTCCAATGGCATCTGTTAATAATCACAAAAATACAGCCCCCTCTGGTACTGCTTAAGTAGAAAGAATTCTACTTATATTCCAGTGCAAATATTGTTGCTCTTACTATTAAACTCTGCACAAGTCTCCCAGCACACAGAATTTTCTATGGGCAGGGCAGTTTCTTTGAGGACAGAAAGTGCTGTTTGATCCCTTTCTTTGAAGCCCTTCAAAGACGCTCCCCTCGGGTGGGTCCTGCGGTTCTCGGGGAAGCTTCCAGGTTCCAGGGACTCGCCCTGCATTGGTGGCTCCATCCTTACCTGTACACCTCGTTCGCTCCCCGCGGGCGCTGCGGGCACCGACGCTCGGGCGGGAAGGCGGGCGGGGGCGCTGCTGCCCGGAGCCTGCGGACCACGGAGCCGGAGCGGAGCGAGCCGAGCCCGAGGCCGCCCCTGCAGGCCGGCCGCCACGCCCGGAGCTCGGCGCACAGTGCGGAGGGGGCGGGAGCGCAGCCGGCCGCGGCGGGAGATGGGAGGGGGAAGGGGCGATGACGCCCGCGGACGCGGTGGGGGGAGGCGGTGGGCAAGAGGGGCGTGGGGGTGGGGGGTGGAGCAGGGGTTGCCTTGGAGGTGCGGGGCGGACCTACGGCCTGCCACCCCGGCATCCCTGCCCCCGGACTGGATTAGGCATCAGGAAAAAGTCATAGGTGGGTGTCTGCTCCTGTGATAGTATGCGCCCCTTAATTAAATAGTCTCACGAAGACACTCTAAAGGGGTGGGGTGCTGGAGTTCTTTGAGCCCGTCGTCCCGCTGCTTGCTGTCGAGACCCCGCCATCTGGAGGAACGGAGGGCATCTCCCCAAGCCAGTCTCTGCCGGGGACCCTCCCCTGGACCCACACCCCACAGGGCCAACCCGACTTGTGCCAGCGTCAACCGCGACAGCCACCTCTAGTCCCTGGTTCCGCCCGCAGCCGGACTGGGTGGGGGCCAGGGACCCCAGGTGCTTCGCTGGGACACCCCCAGAGCATCCTGTGCCGCCTCCAGGGGGAGCACGTCAGTTGCCATCTGTCCGGAAAGGGCTAGTTTTTCTACTTGGGGCAAGTACTGTTTAAGAGAGTACCTTTCTCTCCAGCCTTCTTTTATTCTCCTCCTTAGCAGCGGTGCTCCTGCCTGGTGGCGGCCACGTGAGGAAGGAAGCTTCGTTTATTTCTTCCGCCTCTACTGAGCTGCTAGTGGGTGGCAGGTTGGAGCAAGATGCGGTGATACGAGTGCAAAACCTCGGTCCTGGCCCTCAAAGCAGGGCAATCAAATATGTGCATGTAGATTTATAACTCAGGGTCCAAGTAACGCTTGGTTCATTAGTGGGTTATTGCATTTCTCAGGTTTCTATGTATTTCCTAACAATGAAACTGGAACATACGTACCACTGTCTCCCCGTATATCAGGGACTGGTTCCAGGACCCTGGCTATACCAAAATCCATGCATACTCAAGTCCCTAAATCCACCCACCTATGGAAAAAGTTGGCCCTCCGTTTACCTGGGTTTCGCCTGAGAATTCTGTATTTTCGATTCACGTTTAGTTGAAAAAATCCTCTTATAAGTGGACCCAAGCAGTTCAAACCTGTGTTGAAGGGTCAACTGTATACACAGTTTTGTTTCCTATTTCCTCACTTAGCATCGTCATATATGCATTTATCCACATTGTTAAAATCTATTGGTAATTCTTAGCTGGTATAACAATTAGTTCTGAAGCTCTCTAGCTCACCAATCATCATAATATTCATGTGCATCTTTGAATCACCACCATCTACCACAGGGCCTGGCATATAGTAGAAGCCAATTACGTGTTGAACTAAAAATGTTTCCTAGTCAACTGGAGTGTGGGAAGTCACAGAGCCCAGAACTCGGAATCCTGTCTGACTCTGAATGGCTGTGTGCCCTGGGCCTCAGTTTCTTCACCTGTGAATTGGGAAGGTTGAGCTAGAGGAGTTCCAAAGTCTGCAGCTCTCAAACATTTTGGGGATTCCAGCACTGTATAAATCCAGGAGGTTTGAACATAGACCCAGCTCTGATTCTTTAAGCCAGTCAGCACCCCCCACCAGCATCACATAAAGCACACCCCTCCCTGAGCCTTTTACCCTGTGTCCTCTTGCACTTTATTTCTGGATCCATTCTGGGTTGTCTTAGCAACAACTTGACTTTCTTTTTGTTCATTGATTTACCTCATCTGGTCCTGATATTTACTGCTTCTCTGGTTCCAGGATTCTGGCTTCTCTTAATCAGGATTCCTTCTCCTGGCCTAGTCCAGCCTCTCAAGTTTTCTGTAGCCCAGTATGAGCAATTCTGACACCTATACTAACCTATATCTCCCATAAGGGGCCCATCCAACCCATCGGGTTCACCATTCTCGTCCCGTTATGCTGGTCCTACAATTTTCCAATGCTCCCCAACCAGCTCTCCACATGGGAATGAACACTTTGTACAATACACCTGCTACCATATTAGGAAATAATGCATTGTAGGGAATGTTATCAGTTAGAAGCTTTCTTATGAATCTTTTTTATCTTTCCCCAATGCTCCTTGACTTCATTTTCAAATATTGTGACTACCATGACCAAAGGTTTTATCAGATTACGTTTAATACAACCCAAGTCCTCTGTTAATGCGCCAACAGAATTCATAACTACCTATCCTTTTCGAGGCCCCGAGCTTCATGGGGGCATTTGTATGCTTCTCCAGAACTGGGACCAAGAGACCCTGAACACATCTCTTGTACATTTCAGGTCATTGGAAATATTGTGTCCTCAACAGAAGAGAAGCGGTGACCACTGTCAGGCCTGGCTATGATTAAGGCTCTACCACTTAGCCTTTTTTTCCTAGACTTGACTTCCCAAGAGACTCAGACCAAAATAGCATAGCCTTCTTTCCAAGGCCAAATCTTTTTTGTCATGGAAATGTACTTGGAAAGTTTTAGCTATGGAAAGACAGGAAGAGATGTTTCATGGTCCATGGTCAAATGCCTACGTGATGACTCAATCTTGTAGAAAGGGCATGACTTGCTGTGGCTGGAAATCTTCCATATTAATTTTTAATACCAAGCTTTTATCAAAACCCTTTTTTCATTAGGTAGTATGGTTCTGCATGTTTAGAACCCAGGGCCTCTTGGTTGCGGCAGACCGAGGAAACAAGGCAGATGTAATAAGAAATGATAAGGTGACATTTCTTCAGATTAGAGTTACTCTCGTAGAAGCCACCTATGATCAGCTAATTTGAAGAACCACTTTTGGCTCTCCAGAAACCTGCAGAACCACTGACTTTATCTTTCTGTGTGGCCCAAGGAAGAGCAACAATGTAAAAGAAATCTGAAAGTTGGGGCCCCCACTGCATGGTGCAGCACCCTCGCTCCCGCCTCCCTCCCCAGCTTTTGGACCTGTTAAAAAAACTTCTGCACAGCCAAAGAAACTGTCAAGAGAGCAAACAGACAACCCACAGCATGGGAGAAAATTTTTGCAAGTTACACATCTGATAAAGGGCTGATAACTAGAATCTATTTAGAACTCTGGAAAATGAGCAAGAAAAAATCAAACAACTCTATCAAAAAATGGCCAACAAATATATGAAAAAATGTTCAACATCTCTAATCATCAGGGAAATGCAAATCAAAACCACAATGAGATATCACTTAACTCCAGTAAGAATGGCCTTTATCAAAAAGTCCCCAAACAACAAATGCTGGTGTGGATGGGGAGAGGGTGGACCTGTTCTCTCTGGTGGGCAGTATTGGTCTCTCCTCCTCTTATGCCAGCACTGGTCCTGGGAACTTGTCACATTGTTTTGGAATTATTTGTTTCCATGCCTGCCTCTCACACAGGACTGAGAGAGCCTCAAGGGCAGCAAAACTTTTCTATCTCTGGTGCTAAATACAGCACTTACAACGAAGGTGTTTCATAGGTGTTAACTATGAATATAAAAGGGTCTCTAATGGCCAGAATCAAGAGATTCTACCATTGTCATCTATTGTTTAGACACTGTAGAGATTATCAAAAGAAACTGGATTTCCCACAGAAATCACTGAAACTTAACCTAGAACCATCACAAAGAAGCATGAGTAAAAAAACCTGAGGAGGACGTGGATTCCAGGGAGTGCAGTCTAGACCAGAACACTGGACCCAGCCAGAAGTTCTATCAGAGACAGGATTTCATGAGGCATTGGTGGAGGATAGAGACTCTTGTAAAGTGGAATTCATAGGGATGTAAATTGGGACTAATGGAGCAAAATCATTTATATTCCAAGCTTGGAAATGTATGATAGCTTTTTTTGAAATTTTTTTTTTATGACATGGTTTTTGTTTCTGGGAATGGTGATAAATAAGTAGAGGACATGGGCATCAATAAAGGCTTCAATAAAGACCTTTACCAGGATCAAAATGATCCTGGGCAAACCACACCTTCAATCATGTATATCCAGTGAGGGAGAAGAAAGGGGCTGTACCCCAGATGTGGTACTGAGACCATCTTGCGTGACAACAATGCACTCAGTGGAAACATACTTGGGGTTAGAAGACCAAGATTTGAAGCTGAACACTGCTATTTACTAGACATGTGATTTGAGGCAAGCCACTTAACCACTTGGTTCCCTCATTTGGAAAACTTGGCATAATAAAACTCACCTGGAAGAGTGGCTCTGAGGGGTAACTGTAAGAATGTATGTGAACACCCTTAGCTGTGACCTGGCACACAGTGGATGTTCAGTAAGTAGAGCTAGAATTCCAAGTCCATGGACCCAGAGAATTGGCTGGTGGAGCAGAGTATGGTGGCATGTGACAGAGGTCACCACTTCACTCTGAAGTCTAATCAGAAGCTGGTTTGTGTACCTCCTCGTGACTCCCAGGAGAGGCAATAGACCCGGGTACCTCTAATGTCACTTCTCTGTCCTTTCCCTTCCCATTCTTATTATGTCCCAAGACTCTGACTAGATCCAGAGATTAGGCATCAATTAAATAAAACAATCCTCACAACATTTAAGTAACTTCTTCGGGGATGAACAAACAGTAAATGATCATCAGTGAAGAGATGACAGATGTGGAGAGGAGCAGTAGGAGTTGGGAATGACTAACAGGCAGGGCCACACTTGATCCTGCAGGATGAATGTTTCAGATTGCAGATGTGTTGGTGTGGCCAGTAAATTGGAAGGTTTCTATAGAAATCCTGATTTCCAGTTTTTGTAAAAAAAAAAAAAAAATGATCAGGCAAGTCTGGTCCACATTCCATTGTGGCAATAGTCAGTTGAAGCTAGGTAGGAACTAGCAATTTAGATGGAGGTTGGCAGTTGTCGCCACTCCTTAGTGTTGGCTCCATATGCAGTCTGAGCATTGATTTCCATTTGTCATCTCCAATGCATGGTTGTGTAGGGCAGAGGAATTTGTAGGACAGAGGAAGGGCAGAGGAATTCTTCCAATTGTTGGGAATTTACTTGGGTGGGGCACTGAGCTAACCGCAAACCTTTGCTTCTGGTCATTGCTTGCTTGCTACACCGCTGTAGGGGGAATTATGGGAGAGGGCAACCAACCCGCCAATTATTTCAAAAGGCAATAGTGGGCAACCAATCATTTTAAAGGTCAACGCATGATCCATGCGTAGTCGGCTTGTGCGCAGCTTGTGCACCATGGGGATAAAAGGCATGCCGTTGTTCCGGTCTGGGTCCTTGCCTGCGAGAGTGGCCACTGCGTTGGTGCTCTGGGGCTTAGACCCTGGCTAGCCAGAAAATAAACCACCTCTTGTGTGATTGCATCCTCGATGTCTCTGCTTTTCTGTCCGGTGGGGCTGTGGAAGGTCGGTCCCTAACAGTTGTTTCTCTTACTCTTATCGGACTGCACTATTTACATGCTAGGGAGCTACTAGAAAAGATAAATAAGGTTCATTTGCATATCAGTAAGATAATGCTGGAAGCAGAAGGAATTGTTGAAAGATAGAGGTGAAAAAGAGGAGGACTAAACTAGTAGAAGGAACAGCTAAGAGGCTTTTACAATAGTTCAGGCTGATATTATGAAGGTTCAAAGTAGGCAGTAGCCCTGGAAATGGGGGAAGAACCGATCCAGAGGTGTGTTAGGGATAAAATTGAGTGAGCTGCTGGCTGAACACAGGGAATGAAAGAAGGAAAAAGAAAATTTCAGGGCTCAAAATAAATAAGGCCATCTACAAGGATATTTATTGCAACCATTTTTGTATAGTAGCAGAAAAGTAGAACTTAAAGGGAATGCCCATCAAAAGGGTATATCCATACTATGGGACCTTATGCTGCCATTATCAGGAATAATTCAAATCCAAACCAGCTGTATTAGAGGGAGTTCCTCGGAATGTAGTTAACTGAAATGCACTGAGGAACATACATAAGGCAATCCCATTAATAGAAAAGCAACAACCAACAAACTTACATAGATATGTATACATACATATATATGTAGGTATATGTATTTGATTATGTGATAAAGAGGTAGGTATGGGAAATATTATATAGTATTTTCAAATGGGGTAAGTAGAGGAGGAAGAAAGTAAGGAGAAAGCAAAAAAACTGTACTAAAAAAGATTGAATTTTTAAAGAATGTATATGACTCTTTTTTCTCAAATTGCATATGTGTTTGTAACCATTAAAAAGATGCATGAAGGCCAGGCACAGTAGCTCCTACCTGTAATCCTAGCACTTTGGGAGGCCAACACAGGAGGATCACTTGAGGCCAGCCTGAGCAAGAGTGAGAGCCTATTTCTACAAAAAATAGAAAAAAATTAGCTGAGCATGGTGGCATGCCCCTATAGTCCCAGCTACTCGAGAGACTGAGGCAGAAGGATTGCTTGAGCCCAGGAGTTTGAAGTTGCAGTGAGCTATGATGATGTCACTGCACTCTAGTCTGGGCAACAGGTCGAGACCCTATCTCAAAAAAAAAAAAAAAAAAAAAAAAGCATGAGGTTGTTATATGGAGTTTGAGGGATTCTAACTGATTCTAATTTTTTATATTGCTTATTTATAAAGTTAGTATAAACCCCCACAATATGTGAACCTAAAACTGCTTTAAAAATAAGGCTTAGTTTTTAAAAAAATCCACAATAATTCCATTTTCATTGTAAACAAACATAAATCAAAGTATCTTTTTCAGTCAACATTCTTCTCATATTAGGTCTAAATCCCACTTCATCTATTTACCAGCTGGGTAAACTCATGCAATTTACTTAATCTCTCTCTCAGCCTGAGTTTTCTTCTTTGAAAAATGGGAATGATAACCTCAATCCTGAAAGGTTGTTGTTAGGATTGAATAAAAGAATACCCATGACATGGCTGGCCCTTCGTAGTCTCTCCACAAATGGCAGCTACCTGCAAAATCACTCTCTACCCTGCTCGCAAAGGTGACAAGATGGATGAGTTCAGCCACAGCCTGTAGTTTCTCCCTAACATCCACTGACACTTTTCTATTCATTACCAGGGAAAGTGGTTCCCTTCCCTTTCTCTGCACTTTGATGAGTTCCTTGAGGCCAGAGAATGAATTCTGGGCTGCTGTCCAGTGGGCAGGCATCAGGACTCACGCAGTTTCTTCCTCTTCCTATTTTTAGCTGATTTGACTTCCTAGTTTAAAACTCACCATCAAATTCCAAGTATGATTTCAAACCTCTTGGCCATGTTCAATTAAACAAATAAAAGCCCCTTTTTCATAAGTTTTTGCAAGTTGTGTTTGTTTTGTGAGTTTTGCCCACAATGTAAAAGGATTAAATAAAAGTGACCTGTAGGTGTGACAGCAATTAGCAAATGCTAGGTAACTGACCAGTGTAGTCATAGAGTCCTGCTCCCTCCCAGCCTGCGATGTTTAATGGAAACAATTTGACACAAATATGGTCAAATTGTTTTAAAATGAAATAAAATCGCTTTATATTTGTTTAGTGTCTGCACTCCTGGAGAAACTAGAAACACAAGATGTTTCAGGTAAAGTTGGGCTATGTTGGCACTAAAGTTGCTTAAAGTATTTCGGTTTTATTTTTAGCCAAGAAATTCCATGTGACTGGATAAAACTTAACCATTTGATTTGCTGAGTACTTTGTTTCTAAGTATTTCACTAATATTGGAAAGACCTATAAATATGTTTACAAATGCAAATCCAAATCCCTTGAAAGTTTCCCTCAAATCCTGGCTCACAGAGCACGCACAGCACATTAACAGTGGAGTCTGTCCCAGCCCAGAGATTTTCAAAAGGAACGGCAGGAAGCTGGACTTTGGTATTTCTTGAATTTGATTTTTTTATATATATTTTATTTGTTTCAGAACTTCTAAATAGAGTTTGCTTTTTTTTCTTCCATCTCCAAATTATACTTTAACCTTCTTCAAACAGCAGAGCATTTTCAACATTTATGAAAACAAACCTTCAGATGTGGCCACTTATGGGAAAAATTCTATTCAATTTGCTTCACTGTGATTAATATATGGACAGGAACCAACATTGACTGAATGTTTAGAACGCCTTAGGCATTGACATGTGGGACTGGATCATTCTTTCTCGTAGGAACTCTCCTGTGCAGTGCAGGACACTTAACAGCATCCCTGGCCTCTATCCACTAGATGCCAGTAGCATACCTCCACCCTGGTGCCCAGTGTGAGTGACAGCCCTAAATGCCTCCAGACATCACCAAATGTCCCTCAAGAGGCAAACTGTTCTTGGTTGCATGCCACTCCCTATCCTAGACGCTTTACACAGGCACTTTTATTTATTGTTCGTAACAGAGACTGTTAAGACTTTAAGGCCAGGCGCGTTGCCTCACGCCTGTAATCCTAGCACTCTGGGAGGCCGAGGCCGATCGCTCAAGGTCAAGAGTTCAAAACCAGCCTGAGCAAGAGCAAGACCCGGTCTCTACTATAAATAGAAAGAAATTAATTGGCCAACTAAACACACACACACACACACACACACACACACGTGTGTGTGTGTGTGTGTGTAAATTAGCCAGGCATGGTGGTGCATGCCTGTAGTCCCAGCTACTCGGGAGGCTGAGGCAGGAGGACAGCTTGAGCCCAGGAGTCTGAGGTTGCTGTGAGCTAAGCTGATGCCACTCACTCTAGCCCAGGCAACAAAAGTGAGACTCTGTCTCAAAAAAAAAAAAAAAGTTTAAGTAATTTTCCCGAGGTTGTATACTGTGTTTGTTAGTGAGTAGGTTCCTAGATTGAAATTCCAGTGGGTATAATTCCACAGCTCACCTCTTTTAGAGATCATGCTGAAAAAATAAAAAGAGGAAGACAGCAGAAAGTCAATTTAGGTTCAATGTTTCTTAAAACAAAGTTTATGCTGAGTGCTATTCCTTCCTGATACTTTTCCACATTCTCGAGCCGCTTCCTTGTCCCCAAGACACACTCACAGTCGCCACTGGCTCCCTGCCCTTCCCTCCAACACATAGCTCATTTCTCCCTGTGAGATCAAAGCTATCTGATGCATTTTTAGCTATTTTGTCTTCATCTCAAAATTCTTCTGGCACCTAACCCATCCTTTCCCATCCTTTTTTCTAAGGCCACCCCCTGCCTCAGGCGACCATGCCCCTCCCCTTTTCTCTGCCCCTGCTCCTGAATTATCTGCATTACAGATTATCCCCACACAAGTCTTTAGTTCTTCCCTGAGCCTGAGCGGATCCTGCCATGATGGGTAATTTTGTGTGTCAACTTGGCTAGGCAAAGTACCCAGGTATTTGGTCAAACATACTTAGATGTTTCTGTGAAAGTATTTTTTATTTATTATTTTTTTTATATCTTCTTTCTTTATTTTTTTAGAAGGTATTTTTTAGATGAGATGAACATTTAAACCAGCACACTTTGAGATAGATAGCACTCCATGATGCGGGTACACCTCGTCCAATTAGTTGAAGGACTTAATAGAAAAAGACTGACCCTCAGTGGAAGAGGGGATTCTGCCAGCAGATGCCTTTGAACTTAAGCTGCAACTCTTCCTTGAGTCTCCAGCCTGATAGCTCAACCTGAAGAATTTGGATTTGCCAACCTCCATAATTGTATGAGTCAATTCCTTAAAATAAATTTCTCTATCCTGTATGTGTATATATATATATATATATATGTATATATATCCTATTTGGTTCATTTTCTCTGCAGAACCCCTCCTAAAAAATCTTTCCCCTGAAGCTGCTTTGCATCTAAGCTCAAATGCCCCCTTCTCCACAAATCTCTACTAACCCCACTCCTTCCCCTGCTCGTGTTACTCTTACAGCCCTCTGAAGGTGATGTTTAAATTGTTGGGAATCCCACACTGTGAGGACAAGGACCTTATCTATTTTTTACATTTCCCAAAGTGTCTGGCACAATAGCTTGACATAGAGGATAATTGAGATTATTAGTTAGAAATGTCAAATTCTTCTTTAAATACTATTGAAAATAATTGAAACTGAAAAAAATACAATAAACATTTCCTTTTGATATTTCTGAACACAAATGATTGATTTTGAAATTTGTTTATTACAAACAATAGTTCTGGGAAATTTAGTCCTCTTTTCTCTTAAAAAATGTTTTTTAGAGTTGCAATAAAGAGCAACCCAAACGCAGAAACCTGTAGCTTTGTCTATGGGCCTTCAAGATCAGAGGAATTATTTGCCAGATCCAAGTGGGCATGAACAGACATGGAGTGAGTAGCTGGCAGACACTTTATTAATTGCTTATAAGTTCAATGCCTCCACACCACCACCCCCCTCCATAATGCCTGCTATGTCCATAGAAAATTAGAATATCAGGGGAAAAATTGAATTATGTATTTAGGGATTTTAAGTCAATAAGGAAAAAAGAAAAAGCAATAGCATTCAGAAAAAGAATATTTCTGATGTTAGTGAAAAACAGTAATATTGGATGGAATTTTGACTTTTAGGCTAGAAACCAGAAAGTGAGTTTTAAAACAGAAATGTATTTTTAGGGAATTATATGGAGCTTTTTAAAACTCAGTGGGGATTTACCACTGATGTTTTTTAAAAGTTTTCTGCAATACCCAGAGTGCTCTAAATTAAAGAGAGAAAAACTTACCCACAATAACAAAATCACTACAAATCAAGTCATTTGCATTTTTATGTCTCTGGTTGTATAGTCCTTACCCATATAGAGTTATAATTTTTTCCAACAAACTCCCAAACATACTGCCTTCTATCCATGTTAATTTTAAAATACTTTTAAAAGTTAAATTGGAGTCATCAGCACGCTTCCTCACAACCAAGTGGACTAACTCTAGGTATACAAGGCTGATTCAACATTCAAAAATCAAAGTACTCCATCACATCAACAAGCTAGCTAAAGAAGAAAAGTCATATGATCATATCAATAGATGCAGAAAAAAACATTTACAAAATCCCATACCCATTCATGATAAAACTCTCAGCAAACTGGGAATACAGAGGAACTTCCTTAACTTGATAAAGAGCATCTGCAAAAACCCTACAGCTAAGATTATATTTGCCAGGCATGCTGTCATATGCCTGAAGTCCCAGCCACTTGGAAGGTTGGGAAGATCCCTTGAGCCCAGGAGTTTGAGAGTGAGACCCTATCTCTTGGGGAAAAAAAGAATGAAAAGACAAACCACAGACTGGAATGATACATTTGCAAAACACATATCTGATAAATAACTGGTATCCAAATATACAAAGAACTCTTAAAACTCAATAAAAAGAAAACAACCAATTAAAACATATGAAATATATAAATGGACACTTCACCAAAGAATATGTACAGATGGCAAATAAGCATATGAAAAAATTCCACATTGTATGTTATTTGGGATTTGCAAATTAAAACAGATACTACTACATACCTATTAGAATGGCTAAAATCCAAAACACTGGCAACACCAAATGCTGGTTGGGATATGGAACAACAGGAACTTTCATTAATTGCTAGTGGGAATGCAAAATGGTACAGCTACTTTCAGAGATAGTTCAGCTGTTTCTTATAAGATAAACATAGCCTTCATGTGTTCTAGCAATTGGACTCCTATGTATTTACACAAATGAGTTGAAAATGGACGTCCACACAAAAACCTGTACATGAATGTTTATAGCAGCTTTATTCATAATTAGCAAAAATTGGAAGCAATCAAGATGTCCTCAAATTAGTGAATGGATAAACAAACTGTGATACATCTACACAATGGCATACTATTCCTTAATAAAAAGAAATGAGCTATCAAGTTGTGAAAAGACATGGAGAAATCTTAAGCACATGTTGCTACGTGAAAGAAACCAGTTTGAAAAGGCTATGTATAGTGTGTTATGAATTACGTCCCCAATCCCCAAATCCAAATTTATATGTTGAAGCCCTAACCCACAATGTGACCCTATTTGGAGACAGGACTTTTAGGGAGATAATTAAAGTTAAATGAGGTCATAAAGGTGGGGCCCTAATCCAATACAATTGGTATTCTTTCAAGAAGACAAAGACAACTGGGCATGGTAGTGGGTGCCTATAATCCCAGCTACTCAGAAGGGATGCTGAGGCAGGAGGATTGCTTGAGCCTAGCCTGGGCAAAATAGTGAGACCCCCATCTCAAAAAAAGAAGAGACTTATAAGCCCTCTCTCCCTCTCTCATTGTGCACAGAGAAGGGGCCATCTACAGGCAGAGAAAAGAGGCCTCACCAGAAGCCAACTCTGATTGCACCCATATCTTGGATTTCTAGCCTCTAGAACTGTGAGAAAATAAATTTCTTTGCTTAAGCCACCCAATGTCTCGTATTTTATTATGGAAGCCCACGCAGATTAATATACCTTTTGATACTGAGAAGTGGGGTGCTGCCGTAACAAATACCTAAAAATGTGGAAGTGACTGGAACTATTAATAGGTGATGAGTAGAGGCTGCAAGAGTTTTGAGGTGCACGTTAGAGAAAGCATAGATTGCCTTGAAGGGACTATTGGTAGAAATGTAAATGTTAAATGTGCTTCTGGTGAGGTATCACATGGAAATGAGGAACAGGATGTTGGATGCTGGAGGAAAGGCAATCCTTGTTATAAAGTACTAGTGTTCTAGTAGTTTGTGTAAGCTAGAACTTATGAGTGATGAAATTGGATATTTAGCTGAGAAGGCTTTTAAGCAAGATATTGCAGGTGCAACCTGACTTCTCATTAATGCTTACAGTAAAATGCAAGAAGAGAGAGATGAATTGAAGGTACTTCTAAGCAATAGGGAACCAAAATATGAAGATCTGGAAAATTCTCAGCCTATTCATATTTTGCACACACAAACACAAAATGATAAGCCTGTTCTGGAGAGAACAGCAGGGGTGTCACTGGACAATCACTCCATAAGGAGATTACCCGTGGAGTTAATCAGCCATCTCAGCAGAAGTCAGAAATAGGGAAGGGATAATACCAGCGGAGACACTGCCAGTTTGCACCAAAGAGAACAGAGACTAGAAGAAGTAAAAGAAGACTTTTTGAATTCTGGGATTCTAAAGGGCAAGACAATAAAGCTATTTGACTGTGAAATTGCTTTACCTTTCAAGGAAAGGAAAGAATGACCTTGAAGACAATTCAGAGATCATCAGGGCTGTCACTTCCACCACAGGCCCGGGAAGCAAGGCTTTTTATTCCTCAGTTTCAGAGGGTAGGGTCCCCTCCTTGGTTTCAACAGGCCAGGCAGCCCCTACCCAGTGCCTCAGGGGCAGGAACATAGCAAACAGCTGTATGGGGGAGGCCTTCACCAAGAGCCAAAAGGGAAGGGACACTACGTAGGGCTATGGGAGTGACGCTGCCACCCCTTGGACTCAAAAGGCCGAAGAGGATTATTCTTGAGCAATAAGATCTAATGGAAGGCTATGCACGGTGGCTCACGCCTGTAATCCTAGCTCTCTGGGAGGCCAAGCCGGGCGGATTGCTCAAGGTCAGGAGTTCAAAACCAGCCTGAGCAAGAGCAAGACCCCATCTTACTATAAATAGAAAGAAATTAATTGGCCAACTAATATATAGAGAGAAAATTAGCCGGGCATGGTGGTGCATGCCTGTAGTCCCAGCTACTGGGGAGTCTGAGGCAGCAGGATTGCTTGAGCCCAGGAGTTTGAGGTTGCTGTGAGCTAGGCTGACACCATGGCACTCACTCTAGCCTGGGCAACAAAGCGAGACTCTGTCTCAAAAAAAAAAAAGATCTAATGGAGTTTGCCTTGCTAGGTTTTAGACTTGCTTGGGGTCCGTCGCCCCTTTCTTCTTTCCAATCTCTACCTTTTGAAATGGGAATATCTATCCTATGCCTGTCCCACAGTTGTATTTTGGAAGCACATGACTTATCTGCTTTCATAATTTAGAGATAAATTTTGCTTACAGATGACTTCAAGTCTCATGAATACCTGACTTAAATAATATTTAGGATGAGTCTTTGAACTTGGAATTGATACTAAAAAGGGTTAAGACGTTTGGGGCTGTGGGACAAAGAGAATGTATCTTACATGAAGGAAGGACATAAATTTTAGGGGGGCAGCAGGTAGAGCATTAGGCATTGAATTATGTATTCCCAAAATTCATAATGAAGCCTTAACCCACAATGTGACTATATTTGGAGAAAAGGCCTTTAGAGAGGTTAATTAAGGTTAAATGAGGCCTTAAAGATGGAATCCTAATTCAATAGGACTGGCATTCTTATAATAAAAGACACTAAAAAAAAAAAAAAAAAAAAAAAGACACTAGGCCCAGCCCAGTGGCTTACACCTATAATCCTAGCACCCTTGAAGGCTGAGGCGGGTGGATTGTTTGAGCTCAGACCAGCCTGAGCAAGAGCAAGACCCTGTCTCTACTAAAAATAGAAAGAAATTAGCTGGACAACTAAAAATATATAGAAAAAATTAGCTAAGCATGGTGGAGTATGCCTGTAGTCCCAGCTACTCAGGAGGCTGAGGCAGAAGGAACCCTTGAGCCCAGGAGTTTGAGGTTGCTGTGAGCTAGGCTGATGCCACGGCACTCTAGCCCCGGCAACAGAGTGAGATTCTATCTCAAAAAAAAGACACCAGAGCTGTCTTTGCGAGAGCTTTCTTTGTGACATGAGCAGAGAAGAAGCCTTATAGAGAGAAGGTGGCTGCCTACAAACCAGGAAGAGAGGACTCAGAAGAAACCAACCCTGATGGCTCCTTGATCTTGGACTTCTAATCTCCATAACTGTGAAAAAATAAATTTCTGTTGTTTAACCACTCAGTCAATGGTATTTTGTTATGGCAGCCCAATAACACTAATACTCAATATGATTCCAATGAAAATAATATGATTTTTGTGTATGATGTATGATTTTGTGTAAAAACAAGAGTTCTTATCCTTTACAGACACATACTGAAATATTTATGGGTTTCTATTTTAATTGCGTTCTAGCCCAGAGAATTAAAGTAACCACTCATCCTCATTTGCAAAGGACTATTCCAGTTTTAGCATCAAAAGTCTCACATTGCAAAACACCCATCAGTCTCCTGCAAACTGGAATAGTTGGTCACTCTAGTGTGGTGAGGTCAATTCTTTGCAATTGGTTGAATTATTATTACATTATATTAGATTATTCTTGTTAATTATTTTTTCTATTTGACTTGTTTCTTGAAGTGGGTTAAAAACTTCCCACTTTTGGACAGGCACAATGGCTCATGTCTGTAATCCTAAAACTTTGGGAGGCCAAGGCAGGAGGATCACTTGAGCCCAAGAATTCAAGAACAGCCTGGGCAACATGGCAAGACCCTGCTATGTAAAAAATTAGCCAGGCACAATGGCACACATCTTCAGTCCCAGCTACTTGGGATGTAAATGCACTCCAAGGGCCTTTTGGACTGTAAGGCTAGGCTAACTAAAGGGAAGCCATTTTGTTGCCAGTATGTTTTCAGTCTTAATAGTTTATAGAATTAACCTGCAGCTTGCTGCCAGGCACAAGGTTAGAAAACAACCTTGAGGAAAAACAGATTAAGAGTCCAGAATAGGCCAACCACAGACTCTTGATAACAAGATCCACCAGATGACCTATTTATTGTTTGCTGATAACCATCCAGCCAGTCATGATGACTTGCATAAAGCTTGTTTTCTGCTGCCAGTCTCCTTTATACCTTCCCTTTATAAGTTGCTCAGTAAGCAGAGAAGATGAGATGGTCTTTGAGACAACAGTCTACCATCTCCTCAGGCTGCCAGCACCTCATTCAGCAACACTTACCTCTCATATCTGGCTCTCGGTGGTGGGGAGCCAAAACTGTGTTTATCAACAGGGACGCTGAGGCAGGAGGACCACATGAGTGCAGGAATTCAAGGATACAGTGAACTGTGATTGGGCCACTGTACTGCAGCCTGGGTGACAGAGTGAGACCCTGTCTCTAATTAATTAATTAATAACTTTCCACTTTTAATGTGATTTTTCTCATTCTATCCTTATAATTCTATCAGTTTGGGATATATTTTTGAGTTTCCACTGTAAGATACATATAAGTTTACAATTGTTCTATCTGCTTGATTCCTTTAATTTCCTTGCACTGTTCCTATTTTTATTCATTTAATTCTAAATTTTGTCTTATTATATTATTATTGCTACATCAACTTTCTTTGGTTATTACTTACCAGGTTTATCTATCTCCATATCTTTATTTTCAACATTTCTGGACCAGTTTCTAGTAATTTTTTTTTTGAGACAGAGTCTCGCTTGTTGCCCAGGCTATAGTGAGTGCCGTGGCGTCAGCCTAGCTCACAGCAACCTCAAACTCCTGGGCTCAAGTAATCCTTCTGCCTCAGCCTCCCGAGTAGCTGGGACTACAGGCATGTGCCACCATGCCCGGCTAATTATATATATATATATTAGTTGGCCAATTAATTTCTTTCTATTTATAGTAGAGACGGGGTCTCGCTCTTGCTCAGGCTGGTTTCAAACTCCTGACCTCAAGCAATCCGCCTGCCTCGGCCTCCCAGAGTGCTAGGATTACAGGCGTGAGCCACCGCGCCCAGCCAGTTTCTAGTAATTTTGTCTCCTGTGTATTGCCTATATCTAGATCTATTTTTTAATCAGTCTTATAGTCTCTATCTTTTTTTTTTTTTTTTTTGGAAATGAAGACTTGAAGTTATATTTATTTAGTCTATTTTGACTTTTACCAAAGTTTTCTTTAGAGTTCTATCTCATTCCCCCCCCCCCCTTACTTAGTTTGGGGCGGAGAGAAAGCTGTATATTTATTTTTTTATTTTTATTTTTTAATTATTTTTTTTATTTTGGCATATTATGGGGGTACAGATTTTAAAGTTTCAATAAATGCCCATTTCCCCCCCTCCCCCCAAAAGTCTGAGTCTCCATCATGACCATCCCCCAGATGGTGCACATCTCACTCACTATGTATGTATATACCCGCCCCCCTCCCCCCTCCCACCTGCCCAATACCCTATTACTGTAGCACCTATGTGTCCACTTAGGTGCTACTCAGTTAATACCAGTTTGCTGGAGAATATATCTGGTGCTTGTTTTTCCATTCTTGGGATACTTCACTTAGTAGTATGGGTTCCAGCTCTAACCAGGAAAATATAAGGTGTGCTATATCACCATTGTTTCTTAGAGCTGAATAGTACTCCATGGTGTACATATACCACATTTTATTAATCCATTCTTTGATTGATGGGCACTTGGGCTGTTTCCACAGCCTTGCAATTATGAATTGTGCTGCTATAAACATTCGAGTGCAGGTGTCTTTTTTATAGAGTGTCACTGGATCATTTGGGTAGATGCCCAGCAATGGGATTGCTGGATCAAATGGTAGATTCACTTGTATTGCTTTAAGGTATCTCCATATTGCTTTCCACAGAGGTTGAACTAGTTTGCAGTCCCATCTATCTTTTAATAGGTGAATATAATCCACTTACATTTTCTGTAATTATTTCTATCTTATTTTGAATTTTCTGTTTAAAATTCTGTTTACCTACTTTTTTCTCTTCCTGAGTTCTCATTAAATGATAAAGTTTTCTGTATAGTTCCTTAAAAATTTGAGAAGATAAAGATTATGTTTCCATTATTATCATTAGTGGTCACCTTGAGCATACCTATGGCTTCAATAGGACTCTCCCCTCTGACTTTCTGTTCCTTTCTCTGGTTCTAGAAAATGTTTATATTCTTTTCAGACTGATTATGTCTTTGTTGATCTCTCTCTTTCACATTTTGATTAAATCTCTGTGTAAATATCATTGCTGTATTTTAAAAGTAGATATCACCTTTCAAAGCATTAAATTATTGCACAACCTTGACTGGAACTCAGCCATTCAGTTACTAATTCATTACACTAAAAGTTGAACATCCTTTATTTTGTATTTTAAGTAGCAATTGATCAAAATTTTACAAATTTACATATTATATAGATTTTTTAATATTCACATATATGCAAAAGTTACTTATTAAGGTATAGTTTATAAACACTATAATATACAAATCTTAAAAATACAACTTAATAAATTTTTACATATTTATAAATCCATATAACTATCACCAGATCAAGATGTAGAACATTTCCATCTCCCCTAAAAGCTCCAGTGGTATATTCCCAGATGATAAACCACCCCACAAGGTAATCAATCACTATGCTAACTTCTATTACATTACTGTAGAAGGGCTTTGCCTGTCCTCGAACTTCATCTACATGGAAGCATGCAGTATGCACTCCTTTGCGTCTGTCTTCTTTTGCTCTCAACATGTTTTTTGTTCCATCCATGTGGTATGTTTTTTCTATTGTTGTGTAGCATTCCAGTGTCTGACTATACCATGACTTGTTTATTCATTCTTCTTATGATGAATTTGGATGATTCCTAATTTTTTACTATCATAAATCTGCTATGAATAATCTGGCATAAATCTTTTTGTGGACATATGCTGTGTCATACAAAATGCACTGAGCTTTGAATAGAAACAGCCAAAGAGCAATGTATGAGAGTCTTAATTATTCCACATTCTGCCAATGCTAGGAACGATTAGTCTCTTTAGTCATAGAACTATGGTGGATGTATAAAGGTATTTCATTGCATTTTTAATTTTCATTTCCCTGATAAGTAGTGATGTTGAACATTTTCCTTATGTTTTTTGCTACTGGGATACCTTCTTTCAAGAATTATCACTTTAAATCTTGTCTTTTTAAAAATTGTCTGCTTTATTATTTGAGTTTAAGGTCCTTTATTGTAGATACAAATCCTTTGTCAGATATATATTTGCAATTTTTTTTCTAGGTTGTGGAGTACCTTTATTGTAGATACAAATCCTTTGTCAGATATATATTTGCAATTTTTTTTCTAGGTTGTGGAGTACCTTTCACTTTCTAAATAGTGTCTCTGGGCCGGGCGCTGTGGCTCACGCCTGTAATCCTAGCTCTTGGGAGGCCGAGGCGGGCGGATTGCTCAAGGTCAGGAGTTCAAAACCAGCCTGAGCAAGAGCGAGACCCCGTCTCTACTATAAATAGAAAGAAATTAATTGGCCAACTGATATATATATAAAAAAATTAGCCGGGCATGGTGGCACATGCCTGTAGTCCCAGCTACTTGGGAGGCTGAGGCAGAAGGATCACTCAAGCCCAGGAGTTTGAGGTTGCTGTGAGCTAGGCTGACGCCACGGCACTCACTCTAGCCTGGACAACAAAGCGAGACTCTGTCTCAAAAAAAAAAAAAAAAAAAATAGTGTCTCTGATGAGTAGATTTTAAAATTTTGATAAGACGTGTTTATAAATTTTAAATTTGTGGTGGTTACTGCTATGTAATCCCAAGGAGTTTCTGTTTGTTTGTTAGTTTTTGAGACAGAGTATTGCTCTGTTTGTTGCCCCAGCTAGAATGCAGTCATCATACTGCAACTTCAAACTCCTGGGCTCACATGATCCTCCTGCCTCAGCCTCCCAAGCAGCTGGGACAACAGGCATGCACCACTATGCCCAGCTAATTTTTTCTATTTTTATTTTTATTTTTATTTATTTATTTATTTATTTATTTATTTATTTATTTATTTATCTATTTATTTATTTTTTAAGACTAGTCAAGTGCAGTAGAGAGGAGGGGGGAAAGTAGTAGAACAAGGAGTTCAATCTGTAACTGACTGTGAACAATCACGTGAGATAACTCACTACCTTCGGACCAGCCTAATTTTTCCTATTTTTAATAGAGAAGGGTCTCGCTCTTGCTTTTTAAGTTGGTCTCAAACTCCTGACCTCAAGTGATCCTCTGGACTGGGCCTCTCAGAGTGTTAGGATTACAGGTGTGAGCTACTATGGCCAGCTGACTCAAGGTATTTTTAGCTTTCAAATTTACATTTGATCTACTGAGAATTGATTTCTTTTTTTTTTCCTTGTTTGTTTTTGTTGAGACAGAGTCTCACGCTGCTGCCCTGGGTAGAGTGCAGTGGCTTATTGTATCTCACCTCAACTTTCAACTCTTGGGCTCTAAGCAATTCTACTGCCTCAGCCTCCCGGGTAGCTGGGACTACAGGTACGCACTGCAATGCCCAGCTGGGTTTTTTAAAATTTCTTTTTGGTAGAGACGTCTCCCTCTTGTTCAGACTGTCTTGAATTCCTGAGCTCGAGCAATCCTTCTGCCTCAGCCTCCCAGAGTGCTAGGATTACAGGTGTGAGCCACCACACCGGGCCAGATCTCCCGAGAATTTATTTTTGTGTATGGTGTGAAATTAGGGTCAGATTTATTTATTTCCGTATGACTTTCCAGTTGCTCTAACACTTGATATTATTAAAAACATTTTTTCTCTTTGATATACTTGAGTGTCTTTGTTGTTAGTGACCATATATACATGGGCTTATTTCTGGACTCTCTTCAGTTCTATTGATCTATTTGTCTATCATTATGTCAATGCCACGCTGTCTTAATTGCCAAGGCTTTATAGCTTTATAGGACAGTTAAAATCTCTTAGAGTAGGTCTTCCAGCAGCTTGGTTCTTTTTTTTTTTTTTTTTTTTTATTGCTTTGGCTAGTCTAGGTCCCTTGCATTGCCAAATAAATTATAGATTCAGATTATCTATTTCTACACACAAATAATTAAGCCTGCTGGGATTTTGATTGAAACTGAGTTAAATTTATAGATCAATTTAGGGAGAATGATATCTTAACATTATCAAGCCAATGGTATATCTCTCCATTTATTTAGGTCTTTAATTTTTTTTGAGCAATGTTTGATCACTTTTAGTATATAGGTCTTCCATACCTTTTTCAAATCTGCTTTTCTTTTCTAATTTCTTGAAGTGGAAGCTTCAATCATTGATTTTAAAATTTTCTTCTCTTCCAATATATGCATTGAATATATAAATTTCCTACCAAGTATTGCTTTGGTTCTATCTCACAAAATTTACTAATTTCTATTATTATTATTCAATTCAAAATAATTTCTAATTTCTCTTGTGAGTTCTTCTTTGACCAATACATAATTTAGAAATGTATTGCTTAATTTCCAAACATATCTATTTGTAACTGATTTCTAACTTAATTCCATTTTGGTCAAAAAACATATCCTGTATGACTTCAGTCTTTTGAAATTTAACAAGACTTGCTTTATAGCCCAGATTAAGGTGTATTTTTGAATGATATATGTGCACTTAAATAATATGTGTTTTTTTCTTTTTGTAGTTGGATATAATATTCTATAAATACTCTATAAATGTTCAATTAGATTGGTTGGGAGTATTTTTCATATCTTTTATACTGTTATGATTTTCTATCTGCCTGTTCCATCAGTTACAGAAAGAAGTATTTCAAAATCTTCAATGCTACTTGTGTATTTATCTATTTATCCTTTTATTTTTGTCAATTTTTACTTCCTTTTTGAAGGTATGCTATAAGGTACATGTACATTTAGGATTATTTTGACTTCCCATTGAATTGACCCTTTTATCATTATGAAATTGCCCCTCTTTATATCTAGTAATAATTTTTGCCTAAAAGGCTATTTGGTCTGATATTAACATAGCCATACCAGCTTTCTTATGATTAGTGTTTACATGGTATATGGTACTTACGTTTCCATCATTTTACTTTCAACTGCTCTGTACCCTTTTATTTATTTATTTATTTATGTATTATGTATTTTGAGACAGAGTCTCACTCTATTGCCTGGGCTAGAGTGCCATGGCATCAGCCTAGCTCACAGCAACCTCAGATACCTGGGCTCAAGGGATCCTTCTGCCTCAGCCTCCTGAGTAGCTGGAACTACAGGCATGTGCCATCATGCCCAGCTAATTTTTTCTATATATTTTTAGCTGGCCAATTAATTTCTTTCTACTTGTAGTAGAGACAGGGTCTCACTTTTGCTAAGGCTGGTCTCAAACTCCTGACCTTGAGCAATCCTCCTGCCTCGACCTCCCAGAGTGCTAGGATTATAGGCGTCAGCCACCATGCCCAGCCTGTACGCTTATATTTAAATATTTTGCATCTTATAAGAATATTATTGAGGTTTTTTATTCAAAAACAAACTATCTGCCTTTTATTTGGAGTATTGAGTGCTTTCATACTTAATTTAATTATTAATATGGTTTTAAGTCTACCATCTCTGCATTTTTTCTACTTGTCCCATATGTTCTTTATTTTCTTTCTCCTTTACTGCCTCCTTTTGGGCATATGCCTCACATGTAGTATGCAAGTGTGCCATGTGACTGTTGCCTTTACTTCCTGAATAAATAAGTGATGAGTTTAAGAGCATATTTCTTCATTTAATTACACCACTTCACTAATTTCTCAGTGAACTGAAGTCTTAATCAGTGGTTAAATAACAACATACTGGTTTATCAGAATAAATGGGCCTGTCAAACTTTAACTTGTAAGCCAGGATGTAACCCAAGTGTTTGAAGAAAAAAAAGTTGTATGTTCATAAAAATTTCTCATGGAGCTGATATGGATGATGTCTGAATTTACTTTAGTATTTCCATAGAATATACAACAGCAAAATTCATGAAAGCTTTGGAAGATATCATGTCAACCACTTCTATCAGGAAACATGCTGTATCAATTTTATGTCAGTATTTTTTTTTTTTTACTAATTTCTTAAGGAAATACCTTCTTCTCCCCTTGGTAATTTGCTTTAACTTTGGAAAACTGCAGAGGGAGAGAGATTTTAAGAGAGGTTCAGGGCATACTGCCTAGAGAAACTTACTTTCCTTAGTGATGGATGTGATCCAGGCTTGTGTCGTACAGGTATGATGCAATTCTGTGCATGTGTGAAAGTTATGCTTAACCAAGGGTTTGCTTGGTGAAGTGGTGAAACTAAACTTTAGGGAATTTTGAGAAATAATTCTGTGAAGTGTAATTGTACTTAAGGTCTCTTTGATGTAGTTAAGGTCTTTCATACATAAACTTTAGCAGTAATAATATTAATTTCTTTTGCCTTGTTTTGGTACTATCATAGAGACAGAAAGACAGTCATTCAATAGATTAATTTACAATTTATAAGTACTTATAGTGCTGGGTATTCTGTCAGGCACCATAGGTAATCTGAAATAAATAAATCCAAGTTACTGGTCAAGGAAGACCAGTGGAGTAGGAGGAGCTATATTATGAATACAAATAACCATAGTAAAAAGTAGAGATTTAAATGCACCAAAAGTTTAAACAAAATGGCAAGGGAGTTCAAGTGGAAAAGATTATTTCTAACTGGAGCTGGAATAGATCGAAAACTGCTTTATGAAGGAGGAAGCATTTATGTTGGGCCCTACAGGATAAGTAGAAATTTGAGAGCCACTGATGAAGTGAAGGATATTTTTACAGGTAAATGCATTGCCAAAGGTGTAGTGGTGAGTTTGGAGGGGAAAGGCCCTCATTCTGTTTTGTTGGTGTATAAAGTACAAATAGGAAAGTAATGACATATAATTCTGGAAAGATAAGATGGACTATACCAAGGAACGTTTTAAATGCCAAACATCATTATTACTCATTAAACAAACACTTACTAATTCCCTTACCAAGTGCTTAAAAATAGGGCTGGCTGCTGTGTAGACATATAGAAGAATGAACATGGTCTATATGTGTATAGGACATAAAATACAGTCCCCCCAAATTTAATGGTCTCTAACTTATTCCACTTCATAAATATTCTGATTTTTTAAAATGCTTATTTATATTTATATTAGTTGTGTTTATATTAGATTTATATTTACCTATCATTTACAATGGCATTGATTGGAAAACTGGTTCGAATAGCAAACTAGTTTTCCACTGACTTGCCTGTGGCTACATTTGGCAGTAGCTAGATTATTATTGAGCTTTAGTCATAGAGATTTTCATGATGTTTGATCTCTTCCTTAAATTTTTAAGCATGAAGAACTTCATAAACCAGATATATTAGCCAATCTTTATATTGAACATCTAAGACATATATGGAAACTACTTAATAATTCCCTTGACATTGACCTTCTATTCTATATTCTCCCTAGTCCTGGTCTGTGATAGGTGGAATTGGGCCTCCCAAATTTCTAGGTCTTGTTATACACACACTTTAATCCAGTCATTCAATCAAACACTAAGCTAGGTACTGCTGTGAAGGAATTTTGAACATGTAATTATTAATAATATCCCAAAACCATTGACCCTAAAATAAGCAGATTGTTTGGGTAGGCCTGACTTAATTACATGCGTCCTTTAAATCTAGTTCTAAAAATAAGAGAGGAAGTCAGAGATTCTACACACGAGAAGCATTCAACAAGGGAGAAAACCTTAGTTGGTGGCTTTGAAGATGGGACCATGTAACCTGATATTCAGTTGGCCTCTAGGAGCCAGAAGTGGTTCCTGACTTAACAGCCCGCAAGGAAAAGAGAAACTCCGTCCTCCAGCTGCAAGGAATGGATTTTTGCCAACAACCTAAATGAGCTTGGGAAAAGACTCTTCTCTGGAGTCTCTAGATGAAAGCTCAGTCTGGCTAGTACTTTGATTTCAGCCTTTGAGATCCTGAGCAGAGAATCCAGTCATACCGGCCTTGACTTTTGACCCACAAGCCTGTGAGCAAATCAATGGCTGTTATTTTATACTGCTAACTTTGTGGTAATTTGTTACTTAGTGAAAGAAAACTAATACTTGGTCCATTTCTTCTATATCTTCACCTCCTTATTCAGCCCAAGCCTATTGCCTGTAAATTATAAGCCACTCTTCTCAGAGAAAAGCAACTTGCTTACAAACCTCATATTCATTTTCACCACGAATATTTTATTGATACATTTTTCAAATAGTGCCTTCCCACAATGTGCATTCAGCCTTCTACATTTTTCTTTTTTATCTTTCTTTTCAAAAGTTATGAAAGATTTCAGACATAAGAAAAAGTCTAGAGAACATTATTTAAAAAAAAATAACTTGTACCCATTATTTGTGTTAGAAAATAAGGAATTCCTGACCCACATGAAATCTTTGTGCACTCTGCCCCAATCCTGTTCCCCTCACTTCTTTTTTTTTTTTTTTTTTTTTTGAGACAGAGTCTCACTTTGTTGCCCAGGCTAGAGTGAGTGCCTTGGCATCAGCCTAGCTCACAGCAACCTCAATCTCCTGGACTCAAGCAATCCTCCTGCCTCAGCCTCCCAAGTAGCTGGGACTACAGTCATGTGCCACCATGCCAGGCTCATTTTTTTTTCTATATATATGTATTAGTTGGCCAATTAATTTATTTCTATTTATAGTAGAGACGGGGTCTCGCTCTTGCTCAAGCTGGTTTCGAACTCCTGACCTCAAGCAATTTTCCTGTCTCAGCCTCCCAGAGTGCTAAGATTACAGGCATGAGCCACCGCACCCAGCCCCAA
Source organism: Microcebus murinus (assembly GCF_040939455.1). Taxonomy (NCBI): domain Eukaryota; kingdom Metazoa; phylum Chordata; class Mammalia; order Primates; family Cheirogaleidae; genus Microcebus; species Microcebus murinus. The sequence continues at coordinate 70,764,127 of NC_134108.1, forward strand.
TCCCCTCACTTCCTCACCAGAGGTAAACACTGTCTTGAATTTTGTTTGTCTTTCCACATGTGTTTTTATACTTTCTTTGACATGTAGGCATCCATAAATAATATACAATACTGTTTTGCATGTTTTTAAAACTTTACATAAATGGCATCCTGATGTTTGCAACTTTCAGCAAGCTGGATTTTTTTCCCCTCTCCCTCAATGTTATGTTTTTGAGAACTGTATTATTTTATTTGGGTACCTAGTATCCCCAGATGCATGCTGGGCAGTCCCAACCCAGGACTTTATAAGGATGTTGGGAGAATGACACATAGACACCAATAGGTATGAAATAAAGATTATTACTCACATAGTGAAGGGCAAGAGGGTTCCTCAAGGAGAAGGGGTCAGAGTGAAGCAAGATCAAGGCCAAGAGAACATACTAGGGGGAGCTAGGGAAGTTCCTTTGTACAGGTCTGGAGGTTTATAAGGCTTGAACTTTTCACTGGTGCCAAAGGATGAGTGGTGTGCACAGACCCTCCTCTTACCTAGGTGGATATAAGCTGTCAACAGTCAAACATAAAAATGGACTCAGCCTCTTTATTACAGCCATGTTGGGAGACAGACTCTACTTAGCTCATTTTTACTCTACAATATTCTATTTGGTGATCATTTATCACTTTCTCTGTTCATGAACATTTAAGTTATTTCTAATTTTTAGCTATCTCAAACAATGCTGCAGAGAACATTCTTCTACATGGCTCCAGGTACATATGGAAGAATTTCTCAGAGTATATGCTTAGGAATAGAATTGCTGGGTCATAGGGTATGAATATTTTCAACTTCACTAGATACTTTCAATTGTTCTCCCAAGTGGCTCTCCTGTATAACACTCCTTCTAGCTGTGTGTAAAGGGTCCTGTTTCTTTACATCCTTTCCAATACTTGGCCTGGTCAGACTTTTTAATTTTTGCCAATCCAATGGGTATGCTATGGAATCTCATTTTTTTCAGTTTGCATTACATATTACCAATTACCAATAATATTGGATATCTTTTCCTATATTTATTATTCATTCAAGTTTCTTACTGCACAAAATTACCTGTTTTTCCCTTTAATCTTTTTCTCTATTGGAATATTTATCTTTTAAAAAAAATTGACCTGTAGGACAATTTTTACATATACATTGTAAATAGATTCCTTCAGTTTGCAGTTTGTCTTCATTTCATTCATGGTATCTTTTGGTATACAGAAAAGTTTTAAATTTTTTTTTTATTTTGGTATATTATGGGGGTACAGATTTTAAGGTTTCAATAAATGCCCATTTCCCCCCCTCCTTCCACAAGTCTGAGTCTCCAGCATGACCATCCCCCAGATGGTGCACATCTCACTCATTATATATGTATATACCCGCCCCCTCTCCCCTTAAATTTTAATTTAGCCTAGTTTATTAACCTTAATCTTTATGGTGTATAGTTCTAAAATCTTGCCTAAAACCATCCTTTCCTAATCCAAAGTCATAAAGATATTTTTCTATATTTTTTATTCATTTAAATTTGTTTTGGGGAATATTTTTCTCAGTGTGGACAACCAGCTATTCCAGCATCCTGCCCCCAGTGATTGCCAAGGACTCCTCTGTTACATAAGGAGCTTCCATATACAAGTGAATCTGTTTCTAGGTTTCTGTCCATGTGTGTTCTATCCCTGCACTGGCATTACTCTGTCTTAAATCACATTGTTCTAATTGCTATAGCGTTAGGACACAAGATTAATGATATCTTAATGAGTCCCTTATTCTTCAGAATTATTTTGACAATTCTTTTTTTTTTTTTTCTAACTACAGTGAAAATGAAAATTTTGACAATTCTTGACCCTTTGTTCATTCATGTACTTTAAGGTAAATTCATTAAATTTTATCAAAAAAGCCTGTTGAATTTTGGATTGGGGAGAACTGACGTCTTTATGTTATTGAGATTTCCCAACCATCCATGAGCATTTCTTTCTTTAATGTTTTTCAAAATTTTTATATTTTTCTTTATAAAAGTCTTACATAGTTCTTAAAGATTTATTTCTAGATATCTTATGTTTCATTGCTGTTATAAATATCTTTAAAATAATATTTTTGAACTATTTGTTGCTGGTTTTTAAGAATAGAACTGATTGGCATAATCATTATCTATTGACTCCCTTGGGTACTTTTATGTAGCAAATCATATAAGTGGAAAATAATGACAGTTTTATGACATTCTAATCCTTATATCTCTTTATTTTTCTCATGTCTTATACCAGGAGGGCTTTCAATAAAAATTAATAGAATGTTGTACAGAAAAGAGATAGCAGGAATTCTCTCCTTGCCCCTGGTTTGTATTTCCTCATTTCAAAGTATAGCTTTATTAACACTCTGAGACTCTCATTAATAGATATGATAAGAGGAGAGCTGTCTAATCCACAAAGGGCTGTGATTATTTTTTAAGCAGGTATATTAAATAATTCATTGAATCTTACTAGATTCAATTATTTAAATACCTCCACTTACTAGAAGCAGATTTGTAAATACATTTTAATATTTGCCAGAAAAAAAAAAACCCTGAAATGTGTTGCTATTAATCAGGATCCATTAGCTTAGACTCCACATTTTCAGTCAGTTTTCCAGAAATCCTAAGAAGTTTGCATTGACTCAGCTGAACTTTGCTGTTAACTGTTCCTCACGATCAATGGTATTATATATTAACTATGAAAGGACAGTATATTAGTCTGTTTAGGCTGCTGTACCAATATACTATAGACTGGGCGGTTTAAACAACAGAGATTCATTTTCTCACAATTCTGGATGCTAGATGTCCAGATCAAGGTGTGGCTAGCAGTGTCGGTTTCTGGTTAGGACTTTCTTCCTGGTGTAGATAGCCACCTTCTAGATCACATCTCACATAGCAGAGAGAGTGAGCTCTCTAGTGTCTCTTCTTATAAGGACACTAACCCTACTGGATCATTTGACTTTACTTCCTTATTCTAAATATAGCCATATTGGGAGTTAGGACTTCAACACAGAATTTTAGGGGGACACATAATTCAGTCCATAATACATAGCTATTTAAATACCTCCACTTAACTGATTTTCTAAGTTAACTAGCACTCTCCATTCTCTTTGTAAAAGGCATACATGCTATGAGTTGACATCTGCTCATGGCTAGAAGGCTGCTCACTAGTAGGCCCCACCCCACTACTCTCATATGTTGAGCGATAAGTTTATTGAGTCAGTTGTGTTGATTCCAAACATATGTTCATGCCAATTGAACTTGTTACTGTAATCATATAATTAAAATTAATTTAACTTAGTGTAAACCAATAAATGTGAAAAGAAAAAGTTATTGTTTCTATGAAAACTAAATTGAATACTTTAGAAAGATTCAGTAAAATTTTAAAAACTGTCAAAATAGTAGACAGCTATAAAAGATTAGAAAACAGTAAGTACAAATCTAGGACTCTGTACTAAGATTATTTCATAAATATCTTTAGTTCTCATTCCACTTTAAAGAAACAAACTTAATATTATAGCAAGTGCATTATAGATACCATTTATGTAAAAATGTGACCATGAGGTCACGCATGATGGCTCACATCTGTAATCCTAGCAGTCTGGGAGGCCGAAGCGGGAGGATTGCTTGAGGTCAGCAGTTCAAGACAAGCCTGAGCAAGAGCGAGACCCCATCTCTATTAAAAATGGAAAAAATTAGCCAGGCATGGTGGCAAGTGCCTATAGTTCCAGCTGCTCAGGAGGCTGAGGCAGAAGGATCGCTTGAGATCAGAAGTTTGAGACTGCTGTGAGCAAGGCTGATGCCACAGCACTGTAGCCTGGGCAACAAAACAAGACTCTGTCTCAAAAAAAAAAAAAAAAATGTGGTTATGAAATCCCAAAAATCAGATTTAAAGAAAAGACTTTAATAAGGGCTGACGGATCCTGTGCATTTATATATTTTATGTTAAAATGTTAAGGTATGTTTTTATTATTTTTATCTACCTTTGTGAATCAACTGCTTTTCCCATCACTTCAAAAAGGGTTTTTCTTATACTGCTGACCAGGACTGTATTGGGGCCATAATCAGTATGCTACTAATCGACTTGGAGTCCGAGCCTCAGACAGAACTCAGTCCACAACATTGTCCCTCCTATTTGCCTAGCTCAGTAGCCAGCCACCAACCTGTAGTAACATAAAAAGAGCATTTTAATGTTAATAAAAACATAAAAGCAGCGTGAACAGCAACTATCAAAAGCCTGTGCTTTGCATCCACACCATGAATTTCTGAAGCCAGAAGGTGATGTGGTTAGTGCGCTAACAGATACTGCCACACAGAATCTCAGGAAAAATCATCCTAGGAAAAATAATATCCTCTAGGATACTGCTTTTTCCTTTGGCTGTGGTGATTGAAAGGACTTTTCCTGTGACTTAATTCCTTCGTATTTGCACCTGTAGTGTCATATGTCCAGTAGAGCACCATGGTAAAGCCTAGTAGCACTCTACAGGTGGACATGACTTATCCATCCGGGAAGTTCACATTTTCAATAGAGGCTTTCCTTTTCTCTGACAGCACTACAGTGGGGGTCAGTAGCAATTAACTCATGTTTTCATTTTCAAATAAGAACACCCCACCCAAAAGGAGCCCACTGTTAATTCAGACTCTCCAGACAGTTCTACCAGCTCCAGCCTTTCCCTAGCTGCTCCCCCAGGACCACACATCTAGAAAGTTCTCAGTGCAGTCAGGCCCAGCGGGCCCTGTGCATGATCTTCCACGTGCTTGCCGTCTGTTGTTCTCTCTGTAGAGACAATGTTAAACAGCTGCTGGAGAATTGCATGTCTTCCAGCGTCCCCACACCCATGCCATCCCTGCATGACCTTCAGCTCAATCCAAACAGGACAGAGGTTGTGAAAGTGGGGAGAGAGCCACTCCAGCTGAAATCTGACAGGGCAACAACTGCCTTTAATTGCTAACCAGTAAAAGGCTTTGCTGACTGTAGGTATTTCCGGACTACTTTGTGTTACCAGCATCATGATGGAAAATACATTTAATTGACTAAATGAGCTCTCTGAATTTTAACCAGAAGGAGCAAATTATATTCAACAGAGAGGGATGTGAATTTACGTTCATTAAGGTTAATCTCTGTGCCTGGTTCCACTGGATGGTCTAAATGAAAATAATTTATGGTTACAGCAGCCACAATTAGAGGGAGGGGAAGACAGCACTGAGAACTTTCTAAATTAGTGTGAAGACAGTGGTAGAACAAAAGATGCTTAGAGCCAGGAGGAACACTGGAATCCATCTAGCCCGAAATGCTTATTTTACAGATGAATAAAGTGCCAACATGTTTCCCACTAGGAACTCCACTGGCACTTGGGCAGGATAATTCTTTGTTCTGAAGAACCAGCCCACACTTTTCAGGATATTTAGATCTCTGGCACTTGCCCACTAAATATCAGTAACCCCCACAGCAATTATGACAACCAAAATGTCCCCTCTCTATGCTTCCCAATGTGCCTGAGGGGGTTGTACCTTTCTCTCCCTGTTGGAAATCTCTGAGGTAAAGTGCTCATAAACAACCAGGAAACATTTGCTAACACAACTGAGTCATTGATAACACTTCTCAGATTCTAATGGCCTAGAGAATCAACCAGGGATCTTGTTAAAAATGCAGACTCTGATTCAGTAGGGATGGAGCCGAGATCCTCCATTTTTAGCTAGCTCAGAGGTGATATCGGTACTGTTAGCACATGAATCTCACTCTGAGTAAGAAGGGACAAGGGGTACAATTGAGAGGATGTCTTTTAGCTGTCTTAGTGTCCTTACTGGTTCATCTCCCAGCCAGAGTTGAGGCTATGGAATACCACTAAAGGACCTGCTCTATGTGTGGGTTTCTCAGGAGATCTGCTCTTGCTTTGCTTTGGGGACTCTGCCTCAATCTGCTCCCTCCTGGGTGACCTGGTGGCGGACAATGTCCTTTGCCTCTGTGCAGAGCAGCCTTCAGAATGTTTCTTTGTTTCCAGAGTATAACTTTATGTAAGACCCTCTCATGCCCTCAGGCCCTATCCAGCTGCAGCTTCTGGAAGCCCAGCTGAAAGCAAAATCAAAGCACCTGCTTGCTAAGTGAGCCGGCAGAGGAGGGTGCGGTTTGGGAGAGCCTATGAGCTATTATTTGTCTTGATGACAGAGCTGACCAGATCCCGTATTTCCTGACTCCCAGCTCAGAGATCCTCCCTGGAGTCTCATGTACTTATTGCTCTTCCATTCCTATTATTAAGCAAAACTATGTGTCATTCAGTACATCTCTTTAACTTACCAGGAAACTGCCACCCACTCTGCTTCAGCAAGAAAGTTCTTTATGGATCAGCTTCCTGATTGAGGCATGATGTAGACAACTCTTGCAACATGTAACAAATGGCATGCTGAGAAATGAGTTTCTGGGGACATTGTTGTCAATGTTTTTTCCATTCCTGCCACTTGTAAAGGAATTGGTGGGAAGATTTTGAGATAGGTCCATCTCCTGCAGTGCTAAAATGATGAGATATAAAGCAAGTCAAATATTTTGTATACACAATCAGCTCCAGAGCTTCCATTATCTTTTCTGGTTTCCTGCATCCCTTTTCGGCCAAGGAAGCAAGCCAGAAGGGCATGCTTGGATGGATAGGCACTTTGTCAGGAGCAAGGGGCTCTGTAACTCCATAATGACTGTCTTGGGTTCCCCTGAAAGCAGAGCCTGTGAAAGTCTTGTGTGATTGTAGCTTATTTGAGAATGGGATTCCATGGAGCAGCAGGGCAGAACAGGGGGACTCAAACAGAGAAGGAAGGGAGGAAAAACAAGGGTACATTATCATGTTGGACACTGCTACAGGTGACTGGTACTTGATCCTGCCTGGACCACCTGCGAAGATTTGTGCAGTGTCTCTAAGAACTCTAATTAGAGGATGAAAGGGAGAAGTATTTGAAGACTAAAGTGAAAGTCCCCCTTCAACAAACAGACCCTCCTTTGGCTAAAAGACTCTAAAGTTTTAGGTTCCCAGCCATGATAAGACAGAGGCTGGCCATGTTTGCTTCTAACCCCTTCTCCTTACTAATCATTGCTAGATTTTATCAAAGGCTGACTTGAGAACACAAGGCCAGAAGACTTCTTTGCTTACTTCATCTAACCCCTGATGCCCTCCTCCTGTTTTTATGGTTCTAACATGATAGCTATTTCAGACCACAAAGAGTTTCTTAATAAATGACTGCTGGCCCCAGACTAGTTCTGGCCAGTCTCCCGAGGATGTGTAGTTTGTGGACTTGTGTCTTCAATTTCATCTTTTTTTTTTTTTTTTTTTTGAGACAGAGTCTCGCTTTCTTGCCTAGGCTAGAGTGAGTGCCGTGGCGTCAGCCTAGCTCACAGCAACCTCAAACTCCTGGGCTCAAGCAATCCTGCTGCCTCAGCCTCCAGAGTTGCTGGGACTACAGGCACGAGCCACCATGCCCGGCTAATTTTTTATATATATATATATTAGTTGGCCAATTGATTTCTTTCTATTTTTATAGTAGAGACGGGGTCTCGCTCAGGCTGGTTTTGAACTCCTGACCTTGAGCAATCCGCCCGCCTCGGCCTCCCAGAGTGCTAGGATTACAAGCGTGAGCCACCACGCCCGGCCAATTTCATCTTTTTACATGTAGTGTTACTGAATGTCCTGTACTTGTCCTTGAGGCCCAATCAGTGAGAACAAAGACTGAGGGCAGGTGGTTTGAAGAAAAGGAAAGAGAAGTTTATTAATTTGCCAGCAAGCAAATGAGGAGGGCAGACCAGTCTCTCAAAAACCCATCATCCTGGCTGGGCGTGGTGGCTCACACCTGTAGCACTCTGGGAGGCTGAGGCAGGAGGATCGCTCAAGGTCAGGAGTTCGAGACCAGCCTGAGCAAGAGCAAGACCCTGTCTCTACTAAAAAAAAATAGAAAGAAATTAGCTGGACAACTAAAAAATATATATATAGAAAAAATTAGCTGGGCATGGTGGCACATGCCTATGGTCTCAGCTACTCAGGAGGCTGAGGTAGAAAAATTGCTTGAGCCTAGGAGTTTGAGGTTGCTGTGAGCTAGGCTGACACCACGGCACTCTAGCCTAGGCAACAGAGTGAGACTCTGTCTCAAAAAAAAAAAAAAAAGTCATCCTATCACTAAGCAGAAAAACAGGGCTTTTTAAAAAGGGGGTTTTCAGTGGTTGGGCTTGGGTCTACAAGACTGGTGTCACATGTCATGGCTTCAGGCTATTGGTGGTTTTCATTGATGTTATCTCTGGTGACAATGATCTTGTGACCCTTGTCTGGACAATTCTGTTCAGCCATCTCCTGTGGTTTAAGTTACTAGAAAACAAACAGCAAATAACATTTTTCTGCCCTTTCGATGACTGCTCTTGGGAAGGAATGCAGGTTTTAACTCCCAAAAAGGACAGGGGATTTTTCTTTTTCTTTTTTTTTTTTTTTTTGCTTGCTTTTTGCCTGTTGAAGACAGGGGATTTTTAAAGAGACAACTCAACTCATAAAATATTTCTTTGTCCTTTTTCAGACCTTTATCTCTGTTAGAGTAGGGCCTAATTATATCATGAATTTACCATGCAAATACCATGCATTTAAATGTTCAATCTCCACCTCCAAAGTGATCATGGGATGTATGTTACATACATGTAAATCTAATATGCATGCATGTGGGTCTCCTTCATAAATATTCATAGCTACTCCTTTAACCTGTTGAATATCTATACTTATCCAATTGGTTCAGCATAAATTCTTGTCCTAACCCTCCCTCTTCAAAGGGCCTCTCATCTTCTCCTAGGCTTCCCAGCCGGTCAGGATGGCCAGCCTGCAGGTGGTAACCCTTTATAAGAAATAAAGTCTCCTTTCTACGTTTGCAGACTTTGTACTCTTTTTCAGTTGACACATTTATCATCAGTTCCCACACTCCATTAGTCAAGGCAGGCCCACGGGTGTTGACTCTCTAAACTCCTGGTTGTACATGTAGGGAGTGCCCAGAGAATGCCTGAAAGACCTCACTACATCAGAGCCAGTGGAAACCTGTGAGGAAGTGCAAGAGGTGGGGTTGAGTGAAATGTTAAGTGATGCGTAAGGGGCAATAATACTCGATATAATGGAGAATATTGGGGACAGCTCTGGGAGTCCTTGGAAATGCAGGCATACCACTTGACGTGTCCTTGGCATGCTTAGCACTGGCTCTTGTCTGTGTGAGAGCTGTATTTTCTAAAAGTCACATTTCCAACCTGCATTCTGTAACCCTGCTTTGTCATAGCAAGGGCCCAGATGAAGAGTCTAGAAACTTTGCTCTTGGGGAATTACAGACTCAGTTTAGATCATTTCCCAAGTGTTGATCTTTCATATTTAACTTTTAAGTATAGGAAGACAGGCCACAAAAAGCTTGGAAAACTGGATATCCACAGGCAAAAGAATGAAGTTGGAGACATGCCTTATACCATCTACAAAAGTTAACTGGAAATCAACCAAAGACCTAAATATAAGAACAAAAATTATTAAACTCTTAGAAGAAAACAGGGGAAAACTACGCGACATTAAATTTGGCAATGATTCCTTAAATATGACACCAAAAGCACAGCAGCAAAAGTAAAAATAGGTGAATTGGACTGCACCAAAATTTAAAATTACTGTGTGTCAAAGAATATAATCCAGAGAGTGAAAAGGCGACCCACAGGAGAAAATATTTTCAAGTCATATATCTGATAAGGGATTGACATCCAGAATATATAAGGAACTCCTACAACTTAACAACAACAACAAAAGAAACAACCCAATTAAAAACTGGGCTAAGGACTTAAACAGACATTCCTTCAAAGAAGACCAACAAGCACATACATGAAAGATGCTGAACATCACTAATTGTTAGGGAAATTCAAATTAAAACCACAATGAGATACCACCTCATACTCATTAGGATGACTACTAATTAGCTTGCTAGGGCTGCCATAATAAAATACCATAGACTGGGTTGCTCAACCAACAGAAATTTATTATTTGTCTCACAATTCTGGAGGCTGGAAGACCAAGATCAAGATGTCAGCAGATTTGTTTACTTCTGCAGCCAATCTCCTTGATTTTCAGATGGCTGCCTTCTTACTGTGTCCTTGCATGCCCTGTCCTTTGTGCGGGTGCATCCTTGGTTTCTCTATATATACCCTAATCTCCTCTGATGATTAGATCCTAATCAGATTGGATTAGGGCCTAACCTAATTGCCTCCTAAAGCCTCTATCTCCAAATACAGTTACATTCCAGGGCACTGGGGGTTGAGACTTCAACATGCAAATTTTGAGGGGACACAATTCTGCTCATAACAACTACTGTCAAACAAACAAAAACAAAAAACAGAAAATAACAAGTGTAGGCAAAGATGTGGAAAAATTGGAACCTCAGTTTATTGATGGTGAGAAGGCGAAGTGATGCAACTGCTATGGAAAACAGTACAGCAGTTCTTAAAAAAATTAAAAATAAAATAACCATATGATCCAGAAATTCCACTTCTGTCTATATACCTAAAGGAATTGAAAGCAGTTGATTCTCAAAGAGATACTTGTACATGCATGTTCATACCAGCATTATTCACAATAGCCAAAAAGAGGAAGCAACTCAAGTGTCCATCGATGGGTGAATGGATAAACAAAATGTGCTATGCACCTATAATGAACTATTATTCAATCTTATAAAAAGGAAGAAAATTCTGACACATACTATAATATGGATGAACCTTGAAGACATTATGCTAAGTGAAATAAACCAGTCATAAAAAGACAATTACTGCATTATTCTACTTATATTAGGTACCTAGAGTAGTCAAATTTATAGAAACAGAAAATAGAATAGAGGTTGCCAAGGGCTGGGGTGCAGGGGTGAGGATGAAAGGGAGATGTTGTTTAATGGATATAGGAGTTTCAGTTTTCCAAGATGAGAGGAGTTCTGGAAATTGGTTATACAATAATATGGAAGTACTTAACACTACTGAACCATATACTTAAAAAATGGTTAAAATGGTCAATTTTATCTTGTATATATTTTACCATGATTAAAAATAAACAAAACAAAACCCCCTAAAACAGGTTTGGAGGTGGTAGAGGAGGGAGGCCAACAGAAAATGAGAGGGGAGACAGGCAAAATGGATGAATAATGAAAATAAGCAAGTGGAAAATTTTAAACCTTTATAAAACTGTTTCATATTACCAAATGGGGAAGTTTTAATTTACTAAACTTTGCTGATACAAACATATCTATTATGTGTTCCTTTTTTGGTTGCCCAGAAATCTGCTGCAGGGGCAAGAATAAATCCTGTAAATCTTGATCTCTTCCCCAGCTTTGCCCATTAGGCCATGCTGTATAGTGCTTAGAGCCAGACAATGCATTGCAAATGCCGTGACAAAGCATCCCTTGGGGTCCAGGGCTCCTCTAGCTACTGCAGCACATCCACAGGGTTCTCTCTGGGAACAACTGGTACAAGATCTTAATGAGCTTTGCCCAGCTGTATTTAAATTGGTAATGAGAATAGCATAAGGATACCAGCTTGCAATCTACTCAAGCAAATTGGAAAATCTGGAAAGATGATTACATTGGTAGTAGTTGTCAATGCACTAAGTCATCCCTTTAATGCTAGAATTATGTTGTCTCACATGCAATCATCTTTGACATCCATCAGAAACCAAAAGTCATTGGTTGTGTAAGACAACAGGGAAGTGGAAAATGCAAAACACTTACAAAATTGTTTTGCATTCTGAATAGATTGATTTTCCACTTAGATTTTGCTGATGTTTATTCCATCTGCCATTTGCTTATAACATTTTAAGGACACTCTGTAACCTTCCCCAAAGACATAAAGAAGTATGTAATTCATTTATAATTACATATTACTTTTAAATTAATTAAATCTTATAAGTAGATGCTATCAGTAATGGTTTTTATTACTGATAATAGTTTTTTATTTTATTTTATTTATTATTTTTTTGAGACCTGGCCTCACTCTGTTGCCCAGGCTGGAGTGCAGTGGCATCATTATAGCTCACTACAACCTCAAACTCCTGGGCTCAAGTGATCCTCCTGCCTCAGCCTTCTGAGTAGCTGGGACTACAGGCATGTGCCACCATGCCCTGCTAATATTTTTCTGTTTTTTGTAGTCATGGTGTCTTGCTATTTCTCAGGCTAGTCTCAAACTTTTGGCTTTAAACAATCCTCCCACCTTGGCCTCCTAGACTGCTGGCTGGGATTTGATATTGCCAAATGTTGCTTTAAGCACTTTACATTTAGTCTTTACAAAATCTTTATGAGATAAATATTTAGTCACATTGTATAGATGATGAGAGGTCAGGTTGTAAGATTTGCCATAGCCTTAAGAAGCAGAAATGAGATCTAAATCTATAACTACTCGATCCAAGATCGTGAGTTAGTTAATGGTTTTAGTTTTACTATGTGCCAAACACTACTGAATATACCAGGAATATATCAGCTTTATACCAATGTGCTACCTTAGAATACAATGTATCAGAGTTAAAAATTTTTGATCAACTTTCTCAAGGACTTAGGCAAGACTAGAACACCACTTGGCTAAGATAGTATTTATTAGACAGTAATCTGTAACATTCATTTAACATAGGAAATTAAAACTTGAAGGAATTAATCATTTCATCCAACCACCCCAAGATTCAGAAGCATAATTTTCCCATATAATCCCACAAAATGTTTATTAAACTTTGGGTGCACAGTAATACATATGAAACTACTTTAACAGTGTGGTTATACTTGTGACTAAGCACAAAGCCAATGAAAAAGGTACCTTTCCAAATGAACATCTCTAATATCTGAATAAGAGTGACTGAATTTTAGAGCTGTTTGCTACAGGATAATATATAATCTCATTAAAAGGAGAATGTATTTGACTATTTGGGAAATGGAGATTAGCTATACTTATACCTATAAGTAAACTATGGTCAAACTGCCCCCTGCTTGCTACAGGCCCAGTCTGGCACTTTTTGGGGATGTTCCATGGAAGACTTGCTGCACTTATGCAGTGATCATAGGCCATGAAAGCAATACTGTTTGAAGCTTTTCTGCTCCGCCTTCCTGTATCCAGAAGGGATTGACAGATAAGAGTCACTGTATTTATGATAGCTGTTGCATAATAAGGTAGGAACGCACCAGCAGACAAAGACTGATACTTCTGCTCTCACCTTTATCCCACACAGTGACTTCACTGTTTTTATTGGCATGTGGAGCACTGTTCACCTGAGAAGTTGATATGTATGTTGAGAATTACAACACTATGAAACTTAATGGCAAGGCCTCTCTCTCTTCCCCCATGATATTTCTGATATACCTAAGGGAACATTTAACATATAGCATATAAAATGCAATGTGTAATACATAATAACAACTGCCATTAAATGTAATATGTAACATAGACTATATTTGCCTCATCTGCCCATTTGGCTAAAATGTCTCTGCTTGTATTCCTCAAATCCTAACGGTGATGTGTTGAAATAGCGTCCATACGTTGATGACTCTCAAACGTACATCTTGAGCTTTAACCCTTCCTGCATTCCAGATTCACATATGCAGTGGCTGAATGACATCTCCACTTCCCCAAACCTATTCCCCTCTAGCCATACAGCCACGTGTCCCCTTGATTCCTCCTTCCTGCGTATCTAATCCATTCACAAGTCAGTTCCCCTGTCAAATATCACCGAAATCTGCTCACATCTCTCCATCTTTACTGCCAGCACCCTACAACAATCATCACAATTCCTCCAGAATTTTCTAGCATTCCCAAAACTGCTCTCCTACTTCCTGTGTTACCCTTCTTTTTTCACAAATAGCCAAGTGATTTAAAAAAAAAAAAAATCTATAAATCTTATGTTTTCACCCCCCTGCTTAATATCATTCATGAGTTTCCATTGCACTTAGAATCAAAGACAAATTCCTCACCACTGCCTTTATGGTCCTGTGTGGCTTGACTTTCCCCTCCAGCCACATCCCAGACCACTCCCTGTCATTCGCTGTGCTTCGGCTGCTCTCTTCTGTTCTAAAAACTCTCCAAAACTTTCAGATAAGACTCTGGATTAAAAAAAAAAAAAAAAAAAAAACTCTCCAAAACTATCTCCACATGGAGGCATTTGCCCCAGTGCCCTCTGCCCAGAATGCTCTTCCCCCAGGTCTTTGTTATGACCACAGGACGGTTCAGGTCTCAAGTCAAATGTCTGCTCAGAGAGCCCCGACGTCCACACTTAGAGCCAATCCCTCCCACCCCTCACTCTCTGTTGCATCACCCTGTTTGGATTATTTTATAGTAATTTTCTATAAAATGTTCTACCTGAAATGATCTTATTTATTGTCTGTCTCCCACCATTAGAGTGTAAGCCCCATAGAGGCAGAGAGCTATTGGGCTGCAAACTCAGTGCCTAGAGCAATATATAGTGGGCACCCAGTAAGTACCTGTTCAATGATTTGGTTTTTCCTTCAAGAAAAAAGCATGTTTCAAGATAAGATGCCTAAGTGGAGTACAGAGTCCACTTGTTTACTTATGATGAAAGATGCAACCCAAACACAGAGATATAAGAAGGCTCATCATTTGCTTTTCTAATAAATTCTATTCTTGGTCACATGGTCTATTAATATGAATTAAATGTCTGCCTCTTGGACATTGGTGATAATAGACATCTCAAGTTCATCTAGCCTGACCCCTGCTTTTCATAAATGGCATAAATAGGCACTATTAGGCATTTAAAATATAGTAAAAAAAAAAAATTAACAGTTTTGAGAGCACTAGTATGATGGGAGGAACTTTATATTGACTCCTACGGTCATTGACAAAGACTTTCTCCTTGACCAAACCTTGATCAGGTTCCTCTGAGCTCTCTTCTTGACTAGGCCTCAACCTCGGCTTATAAGAGCTGCAACTGAGATAAGCAATTTCTTCCACCACCCCACTCCCCACTGTCCCCGCTAGGAAACGTGAACAAACACTAGCATAGTTCCTATCAGCTCAAAACTGTGTTCCTGGATGACAATTTCAGACCCCTAAAACACCTGTCTCAGAGAAAACTCAATACGGCCAAAAGAATTTACTGTTTGTTCCAGCCAAAACCTAAGTAACAGGCCCCTGACTTCCCTTTTCTTAGAGAATTTACCTTAGAAAACTTGCAATTGCAAATCTTTTCTCTCTCTGTGACATATCTTCTACATTCCAGGAATGTCTCTCTCTAGCACTTGGGAGCCATCCCTTTGAAATGTCATCATCAAGACAGATAGGGCCCCTGTTGCACAGGCTCTGTGGGAGAGTAGGAGCCTAACTTGCATAAGCACCTGTTAACAGACAATGGTGGCTCAATCACATCAAACAACCGCCACTAGTGTCCTTCAGTATTTTTCCCCTGGCATACTCCAAGGTTTAAAAAGCCTCTCGCCTTTTGTTTCTATAAAATTAAGTTTAGTTCTACAATGAAGTCTCTCTCTCCTACTGAAATAGCTCAAACAAAATCTGTCTTCTCATTTTTACCAAGTGTCTGGTGAATAATTTCTCTTTAACATCATCAGCTAGCCAGTTACGCGTGGTGTGTTTGGCTGTATTTTAGTGTGGATGAGTTCTCATAGATGGTGTACTACATCTAGCCAGCATTTTAGTCTCCTCCAGATGATGATGTTCCTCAGGAATGGTTCTTCACGCTGTCTTCATGGTGATAGCAGATAGGCTCAAGGAAGGTGTGAGGGACGGATCCATGTCTAAAAAGAAAAGAGAATAATAGAGCTGTATCCTGAAGCAATGCCCAGACCCTAGATCTCCAAGCCCCTCTTGATAATCTAAATTCAACCCACTCTGAATCCCTGATAGTATCCCAGTTGGGATTTGCAGTCTCAGTGGCTGTGTTTCCTCCAAGTCTAGCAGGCAGTTGGATATATAGGATCTTGGACTCAGGACAGATACTTGGGCTGGAGACATAGATTTGAACTAATCAATATTCAGATGTAGGCCGGGCGCAGTGGCTCATGCCTGTAATCCTAGCACTCTGGGAGGCCGAGGCGGGCGGATTGCTCAAGGTCAGGAGTTTGAAACCACCCTGAGCGAGACCCTGTCTCTACTAAAAATAGAAAGAAATTAATTGACCGACCAAAAATATATATAGAAAAAATTAGCCGGGCATGGTGGCGCATGCCTGTAGTCCCAGCTACTTGGGAGGCTGAGGCAGGAGGATCACTTGAGCCCAGGAGTTTGAGGTTGCTATGAGCTAGGCTGACGCCATGGCACTCACTCTAGCCTAGGCAACAAAGTGAGACTGTCTCAGAAAAAAAAAAAAAAAAAATTCAAATGTAAATTGAGTAGGTAAGATTGCCCAGCAAGAACAGATTGACTATAGAGAGAAGAAGGCCAAGGACAAAACCTCCTAGGAAATGCCAATGTTTTCAGAAAGGATGGTAGATTGTACTTTCCAACTTTTTACATATGATAGCACACATAGAAAATAGCATTTATATGGCAAACTACAGGTAAATTGTAAGACATTTAGGAGTGTCTATATATGGATTGTTGAGATTTTTCATTATTTTCTGTATCCGTTTCCTAGGGCTCTCATGACAAAGCACCACAAACTGGGTAGCTTTTTGATCTCTGGGTCATTGGTCAAAACCACCCTCAAAATCCAATTTGAATTCCACAATAATCTTCTTTAATAACCCCTAAAGTTATCTCACCCCCAATTTTTCTTCAGAAAACCCTTTAGATAACCAACTGCCTACTTTAACCTCTGTGATCCTCCAAATTTTACAAAAGGCACTCAGGCCTGATTTAAAGTCCCGAGACATACAGGTCAATTGCATAAAAGCTAACAAGCAAGAGATAGGCCTGTCACAGAGTCAAGGCAAAACTCGGTTTTCTATGCCACATGACGCCTCTTACTTTCCAGGGCTATGTGATCTAACTCCATCAGCCCCACACCTAGCTTTGCAGTGCCCCCTGAGAATGTGTCCAGGACCCCCACCACAAAGAATTCAAGTCCCCCAGATGCAGGAGATCTTGTGAATTACAAAAGCCTTTTTTGCCCCCACTTTCAGAAGATCCTACCGAATTTAGAGAAGAATTGAAGAGGTTAATAGACATTCATAACCCCACTACAGGGATTTTTTTTTTTTTTTTTTTTTTTTTGAGACAGAGTCTCACTCTGTTGCCCCGGCTAGAGTGAGTGCCATGGCGTCAGCCTAGCTCACAGCAACCTCAAACTCCTGAGCTCAAGCAATCCTGCCTCAGCCTCCCAAGTTAGCTGGGACTACAGGCATGCGCCACCATGCCTGGCTAATTTTTTCTTTATATTTTTAGTTGGCCACTTAATTTCTTTCTATTTTTAGTAGAGACGGGGTCTAGCTCTTGCTCAGGCTGGTTTCCAACTCCTGACCTTGAGTGATCCACCCACCTCGGCCTCCCAGAGTGCTAGGATTACAGGTGTGAACCACTGGGCGGCCCACTCTTGATTGTCTGCTAAGGGGTGTACTTCCCACCCATGATTACACTGTAGTCATTGGTCAGGCCAAGCCCTCCAGGGTGAACCCTATCCACAGAGGGAAGAGGTGGCCAGATCCTCTCCCTGGACCCCCTACAGATGACCGGGAAGTAGCTCAGCTAACTGCTGATATTCAGGGCCCAATATGGGCAATATTGGCAGTTTTGCCTCCTAAATTTAATTGGTCTAAGGTTGAAATTCAACCAAAGAGGGAGGGTACCCTAAAGCTTTTATTGAGAGATTTATACAAGTTTTTTTTAGAGACATATTGCATTAAGTCTTGAAGCACCAGAGCACAAAAATCTTTTAGTTTCTGCCCTAGTTGGTAATATACTTCCAGTTGGCGGGAGGAGGGTTAACTTCCCCTTTCCCTTTAAAATTTGCTGAAAAATCAACTTACAAAAAAGCAGACTAATAAGAGAAAAAGGTTTATTTACCATGTCCACAGGGAGAATCACAGAGTGATTACTCAATATCCCAGTGGGGTCCAGAAATGTATATACCCTCCTTTTACATGGGAGGAGGAGATGAGGAATACAGGTCATTCTGTTTATGGGCAATACATGGTTGCTGGGGAGCATGAATAAGTACCTGGGAGAATGAATGGATGTGGGGGGCAGATTGATTTATAAACTAACCTGAGAGATAGGTATTATATTTAAAATGACTTAGGCCAGGTCTGATTGCATTCTTGATCTCCTTTCCTGCAATATATTGAGATAACAGGGAGGGGAAGGGAAGTCTATTGTTCTTTTTTGGTAAGTACATCTGGTTTATGCAGATAGAGGGAAAGCCCCTTCCAAAGTCTGTTGATCTTTAAGGGCCTTTAATTCAAAATACTTTTTGTTCCAAGGAATCATGTTTTGGGGTCAAATTTCCTGAGCTTCTTCAAGATATAAAAAAATCAAATTCAAAATAGTATAGATGGCTGAGCTGGTCAACCTCTGAGCACTATAATGGAAGCAGCTACACAGTTTTTTGAAAACGGCTTGCAGGAGAACAACAACAAAAAAATGATTGATTTTCAGCCCTGGTTTTGCAGGTTGAATCACTGCAGAAGCAAAAACAGTTCTCTGAAAATAAATTAAAATCCTCTCATATTTCTTTTTATTTATTTATTTTTTTTTTTTGAGACAGAGTCTCACTCTGTTGCCCAGGCTAGAGTGCCATGATGTCAGCCTAGCTCACAGCAACCTCTAACTCCTGGGCTCGAGCAATCCTGCTGCCTCAGCCTCCCGAGTAGCTTGCGCCACCATGCCAGGTTAATTTTTTCTATATATATAAGTTGGCCAATTAATTTCTTTCTATTTATAGTAGAGACGGGGTCTCGCTCTTGCTCAGGCTGGTTTTGAACTCCTGACCTCGAGCAATCCACTCGCCTCGGCCTCCCAGAGTGCTAGGATTACAGGCGTAATCCTCTCATATTTCTGATCAGTCACAGAATATACCTCCAGATGTCTGCAGATACTGCAGAAAACCTGGACATTGGAAAAGCACTTGTCCAGCCCTTCAAAGAAAGAAAAACTCAAGAAAAGCCCTCCCCCAAACCCAGCAAACCCCTATTTGAGCTACAAATAGGGAAGGGTTCATTTTTCTCCTCCTGTGGGACTCTACCCCATGGATTGATGGGGTCAGCCAATCCTCAGTTGCACCTCAGACCCCATCATTAAACTAAAGATAGAGGATCAGGAACTGGATGTTCTAATTGATACTGGTTAGACATTATCTACCACTTGATCAGAGGAATTATTTCTACCTCTCACCTCTAATTCTATTGAAACTATTGGAGTCTCTGGGCAACCTATTTCATACCTATCTCTCAGGCCTCCCTTATACCCCTAAGCCCCCTTAACACCCACCATGACTTTCTAATGTCCGATTCCTCACCTGCAAACTTTTCAGGTAGACACCTGTTATGTAAATTTAATGCCACCATACAATGAATGAAAAAGGTGTTTTTATTTCTCAGATCAGACTCCAAACTTCCTACTCTCCTTAATGGAGACCCATTCTGATTTAAATTCCTCTAAAGACATACAGTCTTACAGGATGTCCCAGATAGCCTCTGGGCAAAACATGCAAATGAGATCAGACTGCTGCTGTGTGCTGAACACACATGCATTTCCTGGAAAAGAAATAAACCCTTCCCTATTTGTAGCTCAATACCTTCCTCAGGAGATGTGGAACGAGAAATTGAACCTATAATAGACTGCCTTTTACAACAGGGCGTATTTGTCTTTACCACCTCACCCTGTAACACCCCAATTCTACCAGTAAAAAAAAAAAAAAGGAAAATTTGATTGAGATGGCAATCAAATCTATCAATTTTTACTGGATCTGAGAGCCATAAACTCCTTTGTAATCCCTGGACACCATGTTGTGCCTAATCCTACTACAATCTTTACCTCCATTCCTGCCGATGCAGCCTGTTTTACAGTAACTGACCTCTGCTCAGCTTTCTTTTCAATTCTGTTGCACCCTGACTCACAGTTTCTCTTTGCATTTACTTTCAGAGGGAGACAATGAACATGGACTGGAATATCTCAGGGGATACTGTGAGTCTCTTTAAGTATTATCCCAAATGCTAAAAGCTGATTTGGACTCTATAACCTTTACCCAGGGATCCACTCTTGTTCATGTGAATGACCTTTGCAGGCTGCCCTCTTAGACGCCCTTATTCTTTTAAAGGCTCTAGCTGAGAGAGGCCATAAAGCCTCCAAGTCTAAATTCCACTGGGTACAGACAGACAACTGTTACTTAGCACATAAAATATCTCAGGGCACACAAAAGCGGACCCCAAAACACCTTGAGCCAATTTTGTCCATCCCTCTTCCTAAAACTAAGAAACAACTATGTAAATTTCTAGGAGCAGCTGGCTACTGCCACCACTAGATTCCTAATTTTGCTGCTCTTTCTAAAACCATTATATTTCCTCCTCCCAGACAGTATTCAAGAGCCTATTCTCTGGTCCTGAGAGGCATTAGACTCCTTCAAAGCCCCAAAATTAGCATTAGCCATACCTCCTGCTCTGAGCTTACCTAATTTTGATAAGCCTTTCCACCTATATTGCCCTGAAAATAATGGGATTGCTGCTGGTATTTCAGGACAGCCCTTTTCCTCTCAGATCCATTCTATAAGCACATATTTCACGCCAATTGGCTCCTGTGGCAGCAGCTGCCACCCTAATTGGCAAAGCCAGCACATCTACATCAGGCTCCCCATTCACCTGCGCATTCCCCATGCTGCGTCTGCTCTCTAACAAGTCCATAAAACGCAGCACCTCTCTGCTAGATGACAGACCAACTAGGAGCGTGTCTTATTAACCAATCCCTCCATTATTTTGCATCATTACTGTGACAGAGGGAAGGGCCTGAGGGGAAAAAAAAAAGATTTTCTGTCTCTTTAAAACTTCCCACACTCTTTTGGGAACTCCAACCTGGCCTGCAGCCCTTAGGCAGGTTAAGTCCTTTGTTAAAAGAGAGAACTTCCAGGTGGTACCAGTTGCCCGGGTAGACAGCTAGCAGAGTTCACAGGCTTTGTCTTTCACAGAGATGGGATGATCAGAATAGTTAACCACAATAGCCTAGAACTGAGAGGCCCTCCCTTTAAAAGCTCTGTATTTCTACCTATGTTCAGAGAAATTTGTATTTTGAGATGAGAAGGTCTGCCATTTTTCCTCCTTTGCTGGCAAAATAATCTCTTTCCTCCTTCCCAAAACACTTGTTCTCATCCTTCTGATTTGGCCTCATGGACAAGTGATGAGTTTTCAGTAATATTACACCACTTTAAATCCAGCTACCCTCCTTGAAGGCGGGGACCCCCATTCCATTTCACATGATTGCCTTAACAGTTGTTAATACGGTTTTAAAACCATGAGAGGATCTTTCAGACATTCCTTTAGGCAACATAGACTTCTCTTTTGCGATGGCTTTTGTAAATGAGATTTCAAAGGAGGTATAATAACTGACTGCTATAGTTTTCCCCACATGAAACCCTTGATGCATATTCTCTGCCTACCATAGTGAGCCAGCACAAGCTGCTGAACTCACTGGAGCTTACACATTGGCAAAAAGAAAAGCTGCCACTGTTTACACAGACTCAAATATACTTTTGGAGTCTGCCATGCTGTTGGCATAATTTGGAAATCTCATGGTTTCTTAACTTCTGCTGGCACGTCTATTGCCAATGGGCCTATAATTAATGCCCTATTACAAGATATTCACCTTCCTTCTATGATTGCTATTGTTCATTGCCCAACCCACACTAAGGAAATGGATACTATATTCCTAGGAAATGTTAGGGCAGACAGGGATGCTATATATGCAGCCAAAAATGGCCCTCCCTATCCTTTTCCTACTCAATTTATTACCCTGTCTTTATCCCTGTCTGATATTATTGATCATCAGGCTAATGCTCCACCATCTGAAAAGAATAAGTAGATACAAAAGGGTGCTTAACAGTCATCAAATGGCTTGTGTATTGGGCCAAATAGACTCCCTGTGGCCTCTTTTAAGTTTTTGGCTTGCACTTATCTCTCATCAAATGAGACATAGGTGCAAATTGGGGATAATTAAGGAATTTTAAAATAGTTGAGCAGCACAATTCATAATTGCAAAGATGCAGAAACAACCCAAGTTCCCATCAATACATAAGTGGATTAATAAAATGTGGCATATGTCTACCATGGAGTACTACTCAGCCACAAAAAACAAAAAGAAAAATCTCCCTGGATTCATGCAAGCCAGGCCAAACTACACTGAGACAACTGGAGGACCACACCTATAGGTGACCTGAGAGTAAGAATCGCCAGTGCCAGTTCCCAGGCCCCTGAAGCAGATGTCTTTACAAAGTAGGCAGCTTTTTCTCAAGATTCCAGGTCAAAGAACCTGATTTTTCATCCAAAACCTCTCCTCCCTTTTATCCCTTTTAAACCCCCCTCAAAAAAAAAAAAAAAGAACAAAAGAGGCCGGGCACAGTGGCTCACGCCTGTAATCCTAGCCCTCTGGGAGGCCGAGGCGGGCAGATTGCTCGAGGTCAGGAGGAGTTCAAAAACAGCCTGAGCAAGAGTGAGACTCCATCTCTACCATAAATAGAAAGAAATTAATTGGCCAACTAATATATATAGAAAAAAAATTAACCGGGCATGGTGGCGCATGTCTGTAGTCCCAGCTACTTGGGAGGCTGAGGCAGGAGGATTGCTTGAGTCCAAGAGATTGAGGTTGCTGTGAGCTAGGCTGACACTACGGCACTCACTCTAGCCTGGGCAACAAAGCGAAACTTTGTCTCAAAACAAACAAACCAAAGAACAAAAGAAAGAAAAGAGTCCTCTTAAAATATTTCTTTTAAGCCTCACTCTTTGAGGATTGCACATTGGAGCTGATTGGAGACTGCCTCAACCTATCCCATTCTCCCTTTTAATCTTCCAGTATGACTCTTTTGTCAAACTACGTCTTGCTCCTACTAACCTTTACTGTTTTTCTAGCAGGTCAGGCACAGACCCGACATCCATTTGCACCAGTCTTTCAAACTCTGGCTACATTAACTAATCAGTCTAATTGCTGGTTGCTGCAACATCTAGATCATACAAACGAACCTAAACTCATTTCTGTTTCTGCCAATGTGAGCGCCTGGCGGAACCAGTTCAGAAGATGGATGTATCACAAGACGTGGCATCCACAATCAGAGAAAAAAAATCATGCTGCTTCTGTTGGTGAGTCAAATGGACACAAACAAACCTCTGTGGAAACTCAAGACTATATTTTGTCCAGGTAAAGTCACTAGATAGAAATTTTTCCCTCTACGTTGGAAACAGTGAGGGTGCTGGATCTTTTATGGTGACATACTAGAACAATATTATTATCAGATCCTACAGTTTGATTCCACAGGTGGCATTCTTACACCTGTTACAAAGATCATAGACGATGCTGACACTAACCCTCATGATGTCCAGGCTTATCAAATCGCCAGATGTTGTAAACGGCTCACAAACCGGGCTGTGCAACGCAGGGTAGCTCGCATGCTCCCCTTGTTAAGTTGCCAGGCACTAAAGATTACATGATAGACAAAAGTCTGAAGTGACTTGGTTAGGTGACAAAAATCAAGCCCTATAACTGCCAGAACCAGACCAAAGGCCTTTTACATCAAATATTTCACAACCTGTCCTGTTCCCACGGATTGGCAGGGACACATGGAAACTGGAGATGTGGAAGTGCCAATGAGGAAGAAGAGGCACAGCAAACTCCAGGCTGGGAGGTCACAGGTTCCGATCTGACCCTATCTGTAAATAACATTGTAGGGATAAAGTATACAAGTAGTTCCCACCTAGATGGTCTGGTCACTATGGACCTGGTTTTCTGACACCCTCTGTTACCAGGTACTCCACTTTATTATTTGTTTTCTTTAAAAAGCATATTTTCTGAATTTTAATTATTTCATTCTTTTTGAGACAGAGTCTTGCTCTGATGCCTGGGCTAGAGTGCCATGGTGTCAGTCTGGCTCACAGCAACCTCAAACTCTGAAGCTGAAGTTATCCTCCTGCCTCAGACTCCCAAGTAGCTGGGAAAACAAGCGCGCACCACCACACCCGGCTAATTTTTTCTATTTTTAGTAGAGAATTATTTATTTTCGCTCTTGCTCAGGCTGGTCTCAAACTCCTGACCTCAAGCAATCCTCTCTCCTGTTGCCTCTCAGAGTGCTAGGATTACAGGTGTGAGCCACCACACCTGTACTCCACTTTAAATGCCAAATTACAAACTTGGGCTCCTTTGTTCATAGAGTGGTACCACACAAATGTACTAGACATGATATTATAAAAACCCACTTGCACATTACAATTCTAAGTTCTTATCAGTGCTCAGGACTCTCTTCCTGGCATTTGGAACTCATGAGATTGAAAAAGCAGATTTGAATCTCTCCATGCATGGTAACAGAACAAGGGTTCAGTATCACCAAGCAAGCACTGGGAGCACTTTGGTTAGAAATCAACAGCCTAGCCTCGGTTGTATTAATATTTCAAATATACTGTGTGCTGGATGCCCTGACAGCCTGACAGAAAGGAGGTGATTACTGTCCAAAAAATACTGTTTCTACATAAACTTCTCAGGGGAACGAAAGACTGATCTACACCTCTTAAAAGATAAGATAAATATTCCCCATCAGATTAATGAAGCAAAACCATTCTATTGGTCTGACCTATTGCCAGGAATGGGAGACTGGTTTAACTAGGTGGGGAGAAATGTGCTTAGATCTGTTCTTTTCTGCCTTTTCATTCTAATTTTAATCTGTGTTCTTGTCTCCCTTTTCAGATCTCTTGCTACTCAACTACTAACCTGATCTCTCTCTCCACAGCCACGGACCCAGCTTCTAATGTATGAAACCTCATAGGGAAGTTCTATACAGGGGGAATGAAGGAGCTCAGGAAATTTCACCCCAAAATATGACTCCTTGATATAAACAGTATATTGACTTAAAGGGCCTTAGAGATCACCAGGGCTTGAAAGAAGCTTTCCTTCTTCATAAAAATTTAGAACCATCAAAAGAACAACCAACTTCCTTTCCCCTCCCTGTTATCTCAATATATTACAGGAAAGAAGATCAAGAATGTAACCAGACCTCCCCCAAATCATTTTAAATGTAGTACCCGTGTCTCTCAGGTTAACTTAATTTCTAAAGATAATCATTTGTAAGTCAATCTGTTTCCCTCCATCCATTCATTCTCCCAAGTGTCTATTCATCCTCCCCAGAAACCATTTATTGCCTTTAAACAGAATTATCTATATTCCTCCCCTATAACATGAGGAATATTCCTCCCATTCCTCCTCTCTCACCTATAACATGAGGGCATACAAATTTCTGGACCCCATCGGGATACTGGGTAATCACTCTGTGATTCTCACTGTGCACATGGTAAACAAATCTCTTTCTCTTATTAATAAGGCTTATTGTGAGTTGCTTTCAGGGAAACTTTTAGGGCAAAGGGGAAATTTCCCCTCATCCCCACTAGTCATTACTAACTAATTACATCTGTAATCAACTTATTTCCAAATAAGGTCTTATTCTGAGGTACTAGGGGTTAGAATTTAAACATATCTTTTTTTGGGGGGGACACAATTCAGTTCATTATATTTTCTTTACATTCCATAAGTATAATAAGAAAAAATTATTAAAGTAGTAGGGATGCTAAGTACTGAATCTCTACAATATTTAAGCTGACTTTTTAATATAAGATTTATGTTTAAAGTTGATAGACTTTTTTGTTTTTTAGAGACAAGGTTTCACTGTGTGTGCCTACGTTGGTCTTGAACTCCTGGCCTCGAAGCCTCAAGTGATCCTCCTGCCTTAGCCTCCTGAGTAGCTGGGATTAGCTTGAGCCATTACACCCAGCTTGATACACATTCTTTCTAATTATAAGTGATCATTGTCATTGGTGAGAAACGTTCACATAAGTATGTCATAAAATAAGAATATTTTATAACTACTTATGACAGTTGAAATTATATTTAAGGAATCTATCCTCCCTTTCTTTTTTTAATTGACAAATGTAATAGTAAATTTCTTGTAAAAATGAGGATTAATTTTTGAATCCAATCAAATTTTTTCTTGATGAACTAATGTGCATAGTTAGGATAGTCAAACTGTAACTAGCTAGGATTCTACTAAAAGTCTAGTTAGCACTAACATATTTAAAGATAGAATTTGGTTCTCTGTAGCTCCAATAGGAAGGAACCCCTACCAGGATTGTTGGTAGGATTAAAACTTTTTGAAAGTTATAAAACACCAGAAATTTATAAATACATATATATATTATCAGGAATTTATAATTCTGAAGGAAGTTTATGACTCCTCTTGCACCATTCCCTTCCCCCAAGACACCTTTTCTTTAAATAAAAGGAAAAGAAAGAATTGAACCAGGAACAAGAGCTAAATGGGAGTCAACATTTTTTATTCCTTTTGGTGTCCAGTTGATAATGGAAGTAAATGCTCTGAGATGTCACTGAGAAAGAAAAGAAAATTACCCTAAAGAAATGTCTCTCTACAAACTATTGGATTTATCCTCTGAGAAGAGAGTATTTTTTGTTATAGTGATTCAAATTTGGCAAAATTCTGAGAAACTGAAAAATATGATAATTAACTCCTTGAGATTAGCAGAAAATATAAATTCTAGGATGACTTGGGAGTATAGATTTGGTTTGGGTGTTGCCTCGGCCAGGCCTGAGAATCATAATGGAAATAGATTTCTAGAAGGACCCACCAGCGAACCTAGCTGCAGTCTTCTAGGTTCAGCTAGAGAAAGATCATGTTCCATGTTCCAAAAGAAGATGTTCCTAGACCAAAAAACTTGGCTTCCTCTTCCATCATGTTTTCACAGTGGAGCAGTTAAACTGAATAATAAGTAGCGTATTTCCCCGAAAATAAGACCTACCCATAAAATAAGCCCTAGCAGGATTTCTAAGCATTTGCCAATAGAAGCCCTACCCCGAAAATAAGACCTAGTGTTGGGCGCGGCTGTGCAGCCTATCTGCACAACCCATGCATTTCGTGGCGGAGTGAGCAGCCCTTCTTCTCTGCCCAGTCATGACAGCTGCTATCCCAAAGGTGACCGAAAAGGTGTGGGCAGCCCCACCAACAAGGTCAGCTCCCCCTCTCAGGTCCCGGCCATCCTGTGCGTGCTGCAAGCTGAGGCTTTAAGGGGAAAATAACACATCCCCTGAAAATAAGCCCTAGGGTGTCTTTGAGAGGAAAAATAAATATAAGAACCTGTCTTATTTTCAGGGAAACACGGCATGTGTGTCATTGTGGTGGTATCAGGTATAGCTCATGGAGTTGCAACTCTACACCCTTAAATCCTGGCACTGGATTTACCTTTGCAATCAAACCATTTCACTTTGCCCACATTACTACCTATATATGATTACTTATGTAGATCATTCAGCTGGTGGTTTATCCTAAGAAAACATCAAAACTATTTTCAGTATAAACTAAGACTTATGTTATTTTGAAATACTGTTTCAATTTTCTGAAAACTTGTGTCAAAGTAAAAATTGCACAGGACAAAATTAAAT
Organism: Microcebus murinus; assembly: GCF_040939455.1. Taxonomy (NCBI): domain Eukaryota; kingdom Metazoa; phylum Chordata; class Mammalia; order Primates; family Cheirogaleidae; genus Microcebus; species Microcebus murinus. The sequence continues at coordinate 70,791,720 of NC_134108.1, forward strand.
AGGCAGCAAAACTTTATTCAAGGCTATTGCATTAGGGGAGAAAGAAATGGATAGGGTTTTTTAAAGGCGACAGTGAGCTGGTGGAAAAGTGCTGGAAGGCGTTAGGGAGAAGCTACAGGCTGTCTGTGTTTGCTAACTGGCTTTATTCACAGGAAAGATAAACTTCTCATATCTTTATGACAGGAGATGGTTTTGTAACTTGGAACAAGGCCCCCCACTGAAGTTAGGAACTTACCCTACCACAGAAATGGGAAATAAGGGTACTATCTCCTTTTAAGATTACATTTTCAAAGAGATGGCCCCAGAGCCTTGAGAAAGATATCCCTGGGTTGTAAAACTGGCCAGAATCTTTTGTAAAAGAGGTAGATACATCTCAAAGGAGCAAAGAATTTGCAAGTTTTCTAAAGAAAATGCTCTAACAAAAAGGAGGTCAGAGGCATAGAAGGAGGTGGAAAACTAGGTCTAAAGTTTAGTCAAGCTGGGTAGACTTTTAAGGCCATCTTGCTCACTGGTCACATGATAAATTATCATTTAATATTAAATTAATTTTTGCTTAATCTAATTACTTAGTTATATCTCAAACTCTACTTTTGTTTTCTCTAATGAAAATGCCATCTGTTCTAATTGTTGCAAACCTCCAATTAGGACTGCCCAATAGAACATTCTGCAATGATGAAAATATTCTATAATATACCCCATCCAATGCAATAGCAAACTACCCACATGTGGCTATTGAGTACTTGAAATGTGGTGAGAGTGACTGTAGAACTAAATTTTTAGTTTTTATTGATCAAAATTTAAATAGCCACATTAGGCTGGTGGCTGCCATGCTTGGACAATGTAGCCTCCAAATCTACTTCACCATTAAGTGATAATGTATATGAAAATACCTAGCAAAACACCTAGCACCAAATAGGCACCCAATCATGTTAGTTTCTTTTTCAGGGGTCACACAATGAATTGTGGCAGAGTGTTCAAAGTCAAGAACGTAGCAGATAATGGGGCCTTGCTGCTGCAGGTATTATAGGAGCAGAAGTGTTAATGTTCCTCAACCTTACAAGGCACAGATGCCCCAGCTGTTGGGTGATCTACACAGGAAGCTACTTAATCTTGGAAACAATCACCTTGTTCATATTGACTCAAAGAAGGATGCTATATTTTAAAATCAGAAAGCATAAGCATTTGAGTTGCTCTCAAAACATTTAATAATAATTTATTATTGCATGATGTTGATGATGTACTCTTTCCCTTAAAAGAGTTAAAATAATCAGAAACCTTTATAAAAACTAATTCAGAACATCCTTCAAAGAGTCTTTTGCTATAGAGGCATGATTTTACAAATTACATGCTTTTAAAAGAAATTATGTCGTTTTTCTGGCAGTGAATTATATATTTAAGAATGTGAGATACACAGAGGAGGAAAGGAAAAGTAGTATATATAATGAAGGAAAGAGAGCGATTTTGGCAAAAGCGTTTCAGCAGAATATGAGGATCTTGGCATACTATTATACAGTTAGCCTTGGGCTGAAATTAAGCTGAATTAAGCTGCCTCAGACACTAGGAATTCCACATTTTCAAGCTGTCGGCATACCGCTGGTTTTTCCCAGATACTATCTTCTCTCTTATGTCTGACTTGGCTTTTTCTGCACTGTTGATCACTATCATGTATTTTTGCTTGTTTTCAATAGTCTCAATTTTCTCTTGTGAATTGTGTAGTGATAAATTGCCCTAAGAGATGGTAATATTTTTATAACTTGACCAAGATGTTTATATAAAAGAATCATTTTAAATAAATTACACTTATTCTCTGATTCAGAAGTTTGAGGTGTTTTATTTAACCAAAAGCAAAATAATGGAACTCCTGGTCTTGGATTCTACCACATTTGACATGTAAGAATAAACATATTTTAGCAGTTTGTTTTGTAATTGGCCTGAATAGGGAGGTGTTGGATACTGACCTTTTATTCATACTATTATGCCAAGCGGATATAACCTATTACTTAATAGCTAGAAAGATTTACTTTGTTTAAGTAAAATTAAGCCAAATTGATTTAAAACTATTCAGGTTTACACAATGTACAAATGATAAGATTATAATTTGCTAACAAAGGCCATCAAAACAAATTCCAATAATCCATTTAAAATATTTTGTTTACAGGCCTAGCACAGTGGTTCACGCCTATAATCCTAGCACTCTGGGAAGCCAAGGTGGGAGGATCGCTTGAGCACAGGAGTTCAAGACCAGCCTGAGTAACAGTGAGACCCCTTCTCTACTATAAATACAAATAAATTAGCCAAACAACTAAAAATAGAAAAAATTAGTCAGGCATGGTGGCGCATGCCTGTAGTCCTAGCTACCTGGGAGGCTGAGGCAGAAGGATTGCTTGAGCCCAGGAGTTTTAGGTTGCTGTGAGCTAGGCTGACACCACGGCACTCTAGCCCAGGCAAGAAAGTGAGACTCTGTCTCAAAAAATATATATATAGTTTGTTTACAAAATTTCAACTTATACTTTTAAGGAACATGTCTATAGTGTAAAACAAGATAGGCCAGGTGTGGTGGCTCACACCTGTAATCCTAGCACTCTGGGAGGCTGAGGAAGGAGGATTGCTTGAGCTTAGGAGTTTGAGACCAGCCTGAGTAAGAGTGAGACCCCTTCTCTACTATAAATAGAAAAATTAGCCTGGGAATTGTGGTGTGTGCCTGTAGTCCCAGCTACTTGGGAGGCTATGGCAAGAGGGTTGCTTGAGCCAGGAGTTTGAAGCTATAGTGAGCTATGATCATATCACCACATAGTATGTGACAGAACAAGATCCTGTTTCAAAATAATAATAAAATAATCTCTTTGTAGAATATTTTTTGTCCAAAAGTCCAAGTTTAATGACTTTCAAACACCTGAGATAAGCATTTCTGACTAATGAATTGTCTTGGTTAATGCTGACACTGTAAAAAAATCAGGATTTGTTTTAAAAAATTTTGAAAACATTCAAAGTGTAAGATAAGTAGTTCAAATACAACGTATTTTCATTTTCAAGTGATTTGTACCAGCTAATCCTATAAACACTAATACTGTAATAGGTAAGCTAATTCTTTCTAAGAATGGTTCCTGGGACATTGCCAGTATCTGCTCCTATTTTAATTCTTTGACTTCTTTTCAGAGTTCGTTATGTAAGCTTTGCTTAGACACCCTGAACAATGAGGTCACTGTACAATTTGCTTACTTCATTGAAAACTTTCCATTTTATAGTTTCAAAGTTTTGGTTCTTGTTTTTCACTTGTGGAGTGTAGGGGCTACTGCATTTTAAACACAAGTATATTTCTGAGTCTACTTTCTACACCATTCTGCTAAGATTAAGGGATAATGTCCCAGCAATTGTGTAAGGTCACATTCTTGGGTTCCAAGCAACACTTTCAGAAAAAGTTTCGTTTCCTTCTTTATTTCCAACATAAAGAAATCCTGTTATAGAATCTCTTCCTATCACGAATGGGTGGCTTCTATCATGGAATTACAAATCTCAGAGTTGGCTCTAGTCCAACATTCCACTCAATCCAAGAAACCATTATTCAGCATAATTTAATACCCCAATGAATGATCATCTAGTCTTGGCCTAAAGTCCATTAGTGATGGGAAAATTCATCTTCATTAAACCCCTGTTCCACTTATGGTATAATAGAAAGCCCACTGGCTTTGGAAACAAAGATGGATTACAATTCCAGTTCTAGCAATATGAGCTAGGACAAAGTTACCTACCTTCCCTGAGCCTTGTCTTCCTTGCCTATGTCTGGCATATAAGTGCTCAAAATGTAGCTGATGATTAGGATGCCAGGTGTGGTGGCTCACACCTGTAATTGCAGCACTTTGGGGTGGGGGCGAGGCAGGGAGATCACTTGAGGCTAGGAGTTTGAGACCAGCCTGGGCAACATAGTGAGATCCTGCCTCTACAAAAAAATAGTAAAAATTATCTGGGTGTTGTGGCGTACACCTGTAGTCCTAGCTACTCAGGAGGCTGAGGCAGGAGGATCACTTGAGGTGGGGAGTTTGAAGCTGCAGTGAGCTGTGATCATGACACTACACTTTTGCCTTGGGCAACAGAGCAAGACACTGTGTCAAAGAAAAATAGCTGATGACAAACTGTATGAATATAAAACTGTTGCTCAGTGGTTAATAGTTCCCACAAAAAATTCTTTTTCTGTTAAGCCCAAATCTGCCTCCATATAAATTAATTCATTTAATCAATATTTATAGGAGGGCAATTCAAGGTATTGTATATAACTCTGAACAAGACAGATGGGAACTTACTGTCAGTGAAATTATACTCTAGTGAAAGGAAACAGACCAATAGACAATAAATGAATGAAATTTATAGGAAAAAAATCAGTTAAGATGTTACTGAGGCAGTGTCCATAAGCTGAACTTTGAATCTATCCCTTGATTCCAGTTATGATCCTCAGAGCAGCCCAGAAAAAAACTTTCAAAATCTTAAAAGCAGCTAATAAGTCTTCCATTAGCTTTATTTTTTTTTAACTTCAAGCTAAATATTACCAGTCCCTTCAACTATTTCTAACATAACATGATTTCAACAAAAAATTTCAACTGGAAAGACTCCAGTTTTGTCAACGTTGTCTTTAAATGTGTCTTTAGATTGAAAACAATACTTTAGATGTACCTTGAACCATGTGCAATATGGTGAGAACATCTTTTCTCTGCATCTGGATTCTGTATTTCACTAATGGCACATAAACTGATGCAGTCTAGCCCAATTGTAGATGATAGCCCAATACTGACTAAGTGGTCATCAACTAGAAATGCCCAGCCTTTTTCCACAGGACCTTCTGTTTGGACACATTGCCTCCTTCTTGTATATGTATACTTGTTTCTAGACCAGGGCTTTATATTTACTTTAGCTACAGTTTATCTTGTTAGTTACAACTTAATTCTTCCACCCTATGGAGGGTCTTTCAATCTTAATTCTTTCCTCTACTATGATAGCTATTCCTTCAACCTCCATGTCATGCATAAATTTAGTTAATATATTGCTAGGCCTATGAAATGGGAATACCAACAAATACAAAAATATTTTAGAGCCTTGGTAAAATTATTCAAGAAGTGATTTTCTTACAAAAAAAAAGCCACAAGACTATGGATGATTTCCCCTCCACCACTGCCGTGTTTTCTAAATCTGTATTAAGCAAGAATTATTTTTATAATTAGGAAGAAAGTTATAAGAAATACATATCACATTAAAAAAAAAGTATACCTTCCACATTTTCATCTGAAAAGCTAAAAAATGTTAAAGAATAAAGACAATGATAGAGCCCTGTGCTATTCCGTAGGAACTTCCCTCCAGGCTGATACGGAGGACTTAATTTATTATTAGGGCTGTTAATTTAAACTCAACTGTATCTGGGCAATAGTAACATATTAATAGTTGTATTATTATATTATGGTAGCAACATAACGGTCTAGAAGGATATACGCCTTTGATTCTATGTCCTCATATATGTTAAAGTCTCAAGAAATGAGATTTCCTGGTAAAATTTTTCCTTCTACTTCTTAGTTTAAAAATAATTTTCTCAAGATTCATAGAAATAATGATTATTTGAGTCAGTCAAGCATAAAAAAATATCCTTTTCTGCTTTAGTGTATGCCTAACAAAACTATACAAAAGTGTTTAGAATTAAAACTTTAAAGCTTGCCATAAAACTAATACTCAGAGGACCAAGAATGCATTTCTGAGTGTGGGAAAGCATTTGCTTTTGAGAGAAATTTAGAACAACAACAACAAAGAAAAAGCCATTTTGCTGGGTGTGGGCAGAGAATTAATCCTTATCCAGAGAGAAATGGTTACATGATATAATTAACTTGATACAATTTACACACAGAACACATTGACCTTGAGAAGTTCAGTTTAGTTTGAATTTTTATCCCTCCTTTTATTTCCCTGGAGATCTGACATTGGAATCTGAATCATTAAAAGCAAGTATGTGACCTTTTTTTCTAAAACTCAGCAGTAAGGCAGGCAGAAGCAGAGGTCGTCACCTTAATAACACAGTTCCTCTTCTCTCTGTTGCTGATTTCAGGGCAAGAGCTGAGCTGGAGCATGGTGGAGTGGAGCTGTTGCATAGGCTCAGGTCAGAAAAGAGGGAGAGGTCTGAGATGAAGAATGAATTTTATTTGTCAACGGAAAAAAGCCAAACTCTGTAAAATAATTTTAAAGAGGTTTATTCTGAGCCAAATTTGAGGACCATGACCTGGAGCCATGCTCAAGAAGAAGCCTTGAGCAGTGGACTCACCGTGGTTGGGTTACACTTTGGTTTTATACATTTCAGGGAGACAAGGGTTGCAGGTAAAGTCATAAATCAATATGTGGGAGGCGTACATTGGTTTGGCTCAAAAAGGTGGGACATCTCAAAGCAGGGTGGAGGCTTACAGGTTATAGGTGAGTTTAAAGATTCTTTGGCTTGTAATTGGTTAAAGACATAAAGCTTTGTCTAAAGGCTTGGAATATTTTTTTTTTTTTTTTTTTTGAGACAGAGTCTCGCTTTGTTGCCCAGGCTAGAGTGAGTGCCATGGCGTCAGCCTAGCTCACAGCAACCTCAAACTCCTGGCTCAAGCAATCCTCCTGCCTCAGCCTCCCGAGTAGCTGGGACTACAGGCATTCGCCACCATGCCCGGCTAATTTTTTGTATATATATTAGTTGGCCAATTAATTTCTTTCTATTTATAGTAGAGACGGGCGCTCTTGCTCAGGCTGGTTTTGAACTCCTGACCTCGAGCAATCCGCCCGCCTCGGCCTCCCAGAGAGGTAGGATTACAGGCGTGAGCCACCGCGCCCGGCTGGAATATTTTAACATAAGGAGGTTTATCAGAGATAAGCCACCAGACATAGATTTGTTGTGTAAATTGAGGACCTGCAGGATTGTCTTGCATAGCCTTAGGCCTGTTACTGGGTTACAAAGGATGTCTCCAAGTAGGGAGGGGGGCATGATGAGGCATTTCTGACCTCCCTCCTCCTGGCAGACAATTTAGTTTTAGGATATTCATTTGGCCACAAGGGGGTCCATTCAGTCAGCCGGTGGGGGGGTGAGCCTTAAAATTTTATTTTAGTTCACATAGTTGATAAGACACTGACCAGTTTTCCTTTGAAAGGACAAGTATGGTCTTGATGAAGACATTTTGTACATCATGTCATATTTCATATCAGTGACATCCATTGATTTTGACTGGACTCTGAGAGTAAGATGTCAATTAGTCTGCATCTTACTGCTTAAGATGGAAGCAATAGACTGTTCTGGGGCATGTCACTCCTTCCACAGTTAGCCTATTTCTTCGAGTGCAGGTCAACACACATTTATCAAACTCCTATTATGCTCTAAACAATAGGGATTCAAAGAGCAATGAAATGTAGGCCTTGCTGTCAAAGAGCTAACAATCAAGTAGGAAAGACATAAATAACCTAGATATAGAGACAGCGGGGTGGGGGGGGACACAATAACGGTATGTCTTTTTGTGTGATCACCAAGGGGTGACCCTCTAACCCAGCCCACAGGGATTCCTAAAGGTGATATCCTCTAAGCTCAGCCAATAAAATTCTCAGAGCAGTATTCTCCTCTCTGCCTCTCTCCAGCATCTAGCACAGTTCCTAGCCCATAGTAGGTGTTTGATAAATATTTGCTGGACTGAATTGAGTGTGCTTTACTCATGTTCAAAGGTTTTATGCAAGATCAGGAGGGCTGATTTAAGATGAACTGTATATTCCCATTAAAGCTTCAAAGAATCCAGATATATCCTGTTTATCTTTTCCACAATACTTATATCACAGTTGATATTGTATACATTGCTGTGTTTATTGTTTGCTACCCCACCACCTCCTCTAGGAATATGAGTTCCTTGAGGATGAGATTTGTATTTCCATTGCCTAGAACCATGGCCGGCCCTTAGCAGAAACTCAATAAATATTTGTTGAATGAATGTGGAGTCCAACATTAGTTACATTGATGAAATGAACAGTTTAAAGGGAAATTCGACAAATTGCTTTACTTATTTGGGTGAGAGTTACATGAAGCAAATTCATAAGACTCTATATGAGAATTCAGTGCCTAAATTCTTGTTGCCTACAGCAATAATTTTTGGTCTTTTGAGGATCTCATAAAGCTATTAACTCTCCCTATAGAAAAATGCACATTTATATATCAAGTGTTGACATAAAAAATATACAAAAATATTTGGTCGAAAGCCCTTGACTTAGTGGAGAAGTGGGAAAATTTGAAAAGAATTGATTAGCCTTTTTTTGTGTTTGTTTTTTTGGAGGGGAAACACTTTTACTGTCCATCTTTAAGTGCCCTTTGTCTTAATTTATTTGTAAAATGAGAGATATTTAATGTGTAGGGCAGAGGAATTTGTAGGACAGAGGAAGGGCAGAGGAATTCTTCCAATTGTCGGGAATTTACTTGGGTGGGGCAGTGAGCTAACCGCAAACCTTTGCTTCTGGTCATTGCTTGCTAGCTACACCGCTGTAGGGGAATTATGGGATGAGGTCATTGAAGCACGGGCGACTGGCCCATCAGGCAATAGAGGGCAACCAACCCGCCAATTATTTCAAAAGGCAATAGTAGGCAACAAATCATTTTAAAGGTCAACGCATGATCCATACGTAGTCAGCTTGTGCGCAGCTTGTGCACCATGGGGATAAAAGGCATGCTGTTGTTCCGGTCGGGGTCCTTGCCTGTGAGAGTGGCCACTGCGTTGGTGCTCTGGGGCTTGGACCCTAGCTAGCCAGAAAATAAACCTCCTCTTGTGTGATTGCATCCTTGATGTCTCTGCTTTTCTGTCCGGTGGGGCTGTGGAAGGTCGGTCCCTAACAAATGATACATGTGTCAAAGCTTCTGTGTTCTATGATCTTATGTAGCTCAGTGCTGAAACATGTTTTTTAAAAATCCATATTTGATTTTTCTTCCTTTTGTCTCCCTTTAACTTTGTTTATCAAAATAAATGTTCTAAGAGAGATCGGATACATCATTAATAAGTGAAAACTAGGCAATTATTTTTAAATTTAATAAGAAAATATTCAAAACATTCTTAAATTTCAGAATATATAATGGGCCATGTTATCAAAATAAAATGCACCAACCTTTGGAAATGGTTGTACAAGTGTTGAGATCTGCAAAAGCCCTGGAGCTATAAAGAATCTTCCACAGCCTCTGAAATGGCTCACAAATATCCCTGCCTCCTGGTAGTCACAAATTTTGTGCAATCTCCTCCCCTTGAGTGTGGAGTAAACATAGTGACTTGCTTTTAACTAATGGAAGATGGCAAAAGTAATGGGATATCACTTCTGCAATTAGATTATGAAAGACTGACTTTCATTTTGCTTGTACTCTCTCACTCTGGTTCTTGTTTGCTGGCCTGTTCAGATGAAGCAAGTTGCCATGTTTGATCTGCCTTATGGAGACAGGTTCCCATGACAAGGCCAAGTAGAAACTGAATCCTGCCAGCCTCCAAGGTGAGTGAGCTTGGAATCCGACCCTCCCTTAGTAAAGACTTGAGATGACTGGCAGCCCTGGCCATCACATTGCCTGCAGAGAAGCCCTGAGCCAGGGTATCCAGCTCAGCCCTCTCTGGATTTCTGACCCACAAAAACTGTGATCTAAAAATGTCATTTTAGGCTACTAAGGTTAGTGGTAATTTCTCACATATTAGTAGATAACATCCATCAAGAACTACCTTATCCACTGCCAGGGACACTCTGATGTTATAACTTAAATGCCACTAAAATGGCCTTTAGGGCAGATGCCAGTAAAACAGTAGTATGTCATAGCAAGGCTAGCATATTTCCAGCAAAACCATCCTTACTAAGATTTAGTTGACTCATTTTTTTTAAAAAAATTATCTAATTTTTCTCCAACAACCTTTCCCCACCCCTCAAGTTTTTCTTTGTAGCATTCTACTTCTATTTCATTTTAATAGGTTGAATGGGGAGAAATATTTAGCAATGTCTTATTAAAACTAAAGATTTGATAGTTTTATTTAACAATATATAGAAATAAGGAGATATATGAAAAGAAAAACCTTATAATTATGATTATAAAAATAAGTCTACATTTATACCCACTGCAATTATTGATGGTTTTGAAGTAATTGACATGTGGTAGAATATTTATTTATACTAAAAGAAATCTCTCTATGGAGATTTTCATGTTTGGCTGGGTTTGTTCAGTACTGTTCTTCTGTATGAATATTATAGACTATAAAGACAGCATAAATAGAACTGGGAAACAAAAGAAACTTAAGTTCAAGTAAATTGTATCACTGAGGGAAGAAACAATTCTTTCCTATGTATTTGTATAGACTTAAAAGAAGCTAATTCTGGAAAAATTATACTATTTTCCTTGAGGTGTAGGGGCTGGAAGGAGGGTATAAAGTGGGAACTTTAGGTATAAAAATTAAAATACTATCTTGCCCCTCTTTATTTCTCTTTAATTGTTTAGAAACTACTATAAGGCTCCAAATTTATGACTTTATGCTCTTTTACTTGTTTCTATGTGCACATCCATTTATGAAGAAAATATACATGTTAGAGGAAAATATGATTAAAAAACTATTTTAGCCTCATGAGATGGACTTAATGTCTCTTCAACAGATATATAATAAGCATCGCCAGAAAAACTATATATAACAATGTCCAGTTGACTTTAATATTTGTATTAAGTACAATATATTTTCTATAATTATACATTGGTTTCCCTGCAGACAGGGCAAACAAATCTAAATATGAATCAAAGTCTCTGGGACTTGACCTGTTAAACTAAACATTTATTCTCTGGCAAACATAGATCTATTACTGAACTGAATTTCAAGACCTTGAGGGCATTTTGATAATTATACTCCTTTTAATGGGGTGATTTTTATAGTTTTGCTCTAACTTTGCCTGTGTTCTGGAAGCTTCCTCTTTTCTCTGCTTAGGCATGGTCTTTTCATTTTTCGCTCCTTGTTTTTTTCCATTGCATCAAGAGTAGCTTAGTAAAGTCTGAAGAAAGAAAAGGTTATGGGATGAAGAGAGATTGTGTGGGATTATTCACTGTCTCTTTATGCAGTTCTGGCTTACCTGATAAAAATTCCTGCCTCGCCCTTATTCTCCACTACACTAAGGCCATGGTGGGGGCATAATGGTCTCAGGTCTCTCCTCAGTCCAGTCGAACTAGGACACAGAGTGACTTCCACAGTGAAAGGAGAGGAAAGCACACCAGGGTGCCCTCCTGTTCTGCGCCATTAGCCACAGATGATAAACAACCTGTGGGGGTGGAGGTGGAGGAGAAGTTGGGGCAAGGCATTTGCTACCTCAATTTTTTTTGCATGTGATTCTAGCAAAAAATACCTATCTCTAAATCTGAATATGAACTGCCTGGAATAAAAAAAATTACATATAGATGTTTCTGTATCAGCATCAGTTCCATTGTATATAATTTGGAAGTCTTTGAATGGATTCTAGTGGAAAACAGGTATCTAAAGCCTGGTTACTGTCAAAACCCTAAAGTAACTTAATAACTTTTCTATCAAATCTATATGATTTTTTTTCTCCTGCCCAAATCTTCCCTAATTTCCCTTCAGAAACTGGAAGATGTCTTCAGGAAAATGGTTTGGTTTTGCTATTTTCACTATGACATTATTTTAGCACTCCAAACTCCCACTATGGCCTACGTGCTTTCTGTCAGGTCTCTTTAGCTACTGTGAATGAAGCTCTTGTATGACTCTCCTGAGCACAACCGTTCATGCACATATTCTCCCTCTCCCATAAACCAGAAGGTCTGGAGCTCTGCCATCTCACTAGGAGCTTAAGCTTGGAACTAGATTTGAAATGCCAAGTTTCTGGTGACATTACAGATTGATAGTTGGTGCTTAATGCTGGCTTAGTTGTATTTCTGGCAGGTCACTGGATGCTAACCACTAGTTATAGGCCTTGGGGTTCCAAGTTAACAAAGTTTATGTGTTTTGAGTTGATCTCCAAAACAAAGAATATTCTGTCTCTTAAGATTATTCAAATTAAGTAAAACAACTTAATAAGGCTTACTTTTGTATACGTGATTTTTTTGAATCATCCTTTTTTATAATATGTTTGGGATAAAAAGGCAACTAATTTAATATGGTATCAGAGACTAATGCCAATTTTATTTTATTTATTTATTTTTTTAATGCCAATTTTAAATCAATAATACACTACTTATCCCAAAGGGAAATTTTTTTTTTTTTTTTTTGGAGACAGAGTTTTACTTTGTTGCCCAGGCTAGAGTGAGTGCCATGGCGGCAGCCTAGCTCACAGCAACCTCAAACTCCTGGGCTCAAGCAATCCTGCTGCCTCAGCCTCCCGAGTAGCTGGGACTACAGACATGTGCCATCATGCCTGGCTAATTTTTTGTATATATATCAGTTGGCCAATTAATTTCTTTCTATTTATGGTAGAGACGGGGTCTCGGTCTCGCTCTTGCTCAGGCTGGTTTTGAACTCCTGACCTCGAGCAATCCACCCACCTCGGCCTCCCAGAGTGCTAGGATTACAGGCATGAGCCACCGTGCCCAGCCCCAAAGGGAAATTTTAATAGTTTTTTTAAGCACTATTTTTTTTGTGTCTGAAAATTTGACTTGAAAATCAATGATTTTTTAATGTGTATTTTCTCAAACTCTAATATCAAAGTTTTCAAAATATGTATATAGATAGATACTAAGAGTAAAAAGCCGCATAATACTGTTATTTAGAGAATTACTACTAACATCGTGTTGTATTTGAAATCAATTATTTATTAAATAAGTTATGTGATAATCTGTTCCTCAGGTGAGTCTGGGTTAAATGGTAACTTCAATCAATATTGTTATGAAAAAAATTTCTATGAAGCTTTTTTAGCTTTAATTTTTTATTTTAAGATCATTTTCATTTGCTTTTTTGTCCAGCTGTGTTCAAAGTAAGGGGAGCAGGGTGGACCTGCACAGGTGTTTGGCAGAGTAAGGTATTATGAAACTTATCCTCCCCAACTCACAGTTGCTTTACGAGGTTGGCTTCAGTGCCCACTGGTAGGAGTCAGAGGGTTTAAGGTATCCACACTGCAGGAAGGTAATGAAGTATAAAGCCTAACTGTCATCTCAAGTTACTGTGGAACAAAAAAGAAAAAAAATCTGTGATTCTTAAAATTTTAGCATATATTTTTTAAATTATATCCTCCCTCTGGGCATGTTCCAAATTTTAAAAGTGTTTTCTTCCTGAATATAAAAGTAATATATACTCTTTATACAATCTTCAAGTATTACAGAACTATAAAATGAAATAAACCATCAATAGTTTAAGGCATATTTTTCCAAATTAAAAAAAAAATTTCTCTAAACATATTCAGTATTCAATATTCAGTATTGTTTTTAATATGGTAGTCTTAGTAGAGCTAAATCACTATATGGTTTCAATGGGCTCAAATGCCTTTGGTTTCTAATATATAACTCTTTCACTGCTCTGTGCTAACATCCTCTGAAACTGGCCTAATTTAGAAATCTCCTAACTATTAAGGAGATTATATTGTTAAGATATTGTAGACTGGTGTATTATGGCTAATTAAATATACTGGCTGAGCGCTAACATATCCTTTTCTAGGAATTGCTATTTTTCAAAGTATTAAAAGAAAATAGATTTCATTAAACCACATTGAAAACAATTTGGAAGGTACTTTGAGATCTCTTGTACTTAGAATCATCATCCGCAACTCCCACAGCTAATACATTGAAGATGTAGTAAGAGTTGGGGTCTGAATCTAAACTGAATTATGTTATGCCCTCTAAGTTACTTTTCTGGAATAAGTTTTTCTGAACTTGTTTACTCATGCACATTTTATATCGGTGTCGATAATTTGTGTCAATTGCACCACATTCCTCATATTTCAGATGAGCTATTGACATAAAAAAGTGATGGGAACAGTTAAACAGATCTCTTCACACTTCTGAGTGTGCAATTGCATTTTCCAAATGGCTGCAATATCTCTCCCACTGCACAAGATCTTTTAACAATGTAACTTTGACACTCCTCCCATAGAGACAGGCTGTTGTGACTGGATCAAGACAGAGAGGGAGAAGTGATAATATATGACTTCCAAGTTCATCCAGAGGAAAAGCACTTTCTATCCTGTTTTCTGGAATGCTTGCTCTGGAAATCTTGGCCTTGGGCAAGCAGTTTGACTGCCCTGAGGCTGCCATGCTGTAAGGAAATCAAATTAGCCCTCAGAGAGAGACCATTTATGTATGAAAAGAGCCTGAGACTACTTGGGGGGCTGGGGAGGAGAAGGAGGGAGAGAGAGAGAGAGAGAGAGAGAGAGAGAGAGAGAGAGAGAGAGAGAGAGAGAGAGAGAGAGAGAGAGAAAGAGAAAGAGAGAGAGAGCGAGCTGACCTGTTAGCCCCTAGCCACCCTTTTCCCAGTCTTAGCCATAGTTTAACTGCAACTATGTGAGAAATCCTGAACCAGAAGAAACTAGCCAAGTCCTTCCCAAATTCTGAATGCACAGAAACCATGAGAGAGAATGTAATAATGGTAAACTGTTTCAAGACACTAAATTTTGAGGTAATATATTACATAGCAATAACTAACCGGAATACCCTACAATCTTTTCCAAATATTGGGGTGTCATAATTTCTTTGCCTCTTGTAGAATATGAACAGCTCCACCACTCTCAACCTAGAGAAGAGGTTTGGACTGGCACAAGTACAACAGACAATGAGAGAGGCAAGCTTTAGCATGTAATGGGTAGATAGTTGACCCCTGACCTTGACAGAAAAATGATGTATTATTGAAGCTATTCTGTGGTGATATCTGGGAAAAATAGAAAATTTAAACAAAAACAAGCAATTTCAAAAAAGTTTGCTCTGTTCTAAGAGAGTCAAAAACACAAACAGATCACACCTGTAATCCTAGCTCTTGGGAGGCCGAGGCGGGCGGATTGCTCAAGGTCAGGAGTTCGAAACCAGCCTGAGCAAGAGCGAGACCCCGTCTCTACTATAAATAGAAAGAAATTAATTGGCCAACTGATATATATATAAAAAATTAGCCGGGCATGGTGGCGCATGCCTGTAGTCCCAGCTACCCGGGAGGCTGAGGCAGAAGGATCACTCGAGCCCAGGAGTTTGAGGTTGCTGTGAGCTAGGCTGACGCCTCGGCACTCACTCTAGCCTGGGCAACAAAGCGAGACTCTGTCTCAAAAAAAAAAAACAAAAAACAAAAAAACACAAACAGAAATTATCTAGTACAACATTAGTTCCTCTCACAAGACTAATATTTGTCAAGTCACTTAATTCTACTTTCTAATGCCAAAACCTATACTTGCTGAAGTTGTTAAGTAAAATTTTACATTCTTAGAACACTTTAGTTTCTTCTAGTAATGGATAGTGTTGTTTTTTTTTTATAAGTTCAAACTAAGAATATAGAGCAATGTGCCTGATTCATTTCTCTTGTTTTCATTTGACAAATACTCATATAGTGCTTACTGTGATGAGGGTAAATCATCTGAGAGACAAAGAGAGGTAATTTGATAAGGGCATATAAGTTGGAGGTGTTAAAAAGCTGGAATAGGAGCCCAGGAAGTCTGATTCCAGAGTCCTTATTCTAAACTACTACTTTTAATGCCTCTTTGACAAGTACAGCTGTTATTACTTGTCAAATGAGTGCTTTCCCCTTCAAAGTTGATGAAATGTTTCTGGGATTATCCTCTGTGAAGATAAATCCACTATAAACATGTGAATGAAGAGTTATTGAAGCTATCTTACAGTTATACCTGTCTGAAAAAATATTTCTACTGTTCAGAAATATTTTCCAATACTTAAATACAAAGCACCCCAAGTATTATACAAATAATACAATTAATAAAAAAAGAAGAACTGGGTGCATGGTGGCACAAGCCTGTAGTTCCAGCCACTTGGGAGGCTAAGGTGGGAAGACTGCTTGAGCCCAGGAGTTTAAAACCAGCTTGGGCAACATGGTAAGACCCTTTCTCTAAAAGAAAGAAAAAAATTATAAATATTTAAAAATTAGTCTTCATGTAACTGATTACTAAAGTGCACACTAATTCATTTCATAGTTCAGATTTTATAATTACCTATTTCATTACTTGTATATTGGTTGTCTCTGTATAAGCCTGTATAAGCCTATGTTTGCATACCAGTACCTAGTCTTAGGCTTAGTAAATACTAAGTGAGTGTTCAATAAACATTTTTATAAATTAAGGGGTAAATATGTGGGAAAAGGGGATAGATTCATAAGATGACCTAGATCTTGAAGGAAAAGAACATTTGTTGAGTGATTTCTATGGGACAGGCACTATTCTAAGTGCTTTGTATATAGTGTATGATATGATATGATATAGTATAGTTTTTTCATTGTGTCAATAGGATGTGATTTACAGATGCCAGGGAGTTTGTACTATTCACTACTATTCCTCTATTCCTCCATGACCTAGATCAGGGTCTAACATAAAGTAGATGATCAATAAATATTTATTAAATAAGTACACAAATATTACCTCCTTTAATCTCCATAAAAACTTTAAAAGACAGGTATTTTTATTACCCTTATTTTTCAGTTGGGGAAACTGTGGCCCAGAGAGAATAAGATTCCCAAAGTCACAGACCTACAAAGATTCAAATCCAGTCAGTCTGATTCCAGACTTCATACTTTTTATGGATGGAATTGTGTCCCACATCAAAGATACATTGAAGTTCCAGTCCCTTTTTATACCTGTGGATGTAAAATCTAATATAGTACTCTTAAAAGAATGTGTTACAGTGTTTATCTAGAGTGAATAAAAAATAATTCCAAAAGAGGAATTGGAAAAAAATATTTCAAATGATTTAAAATATTTCATCCTTTCAACATTGAAAGGATGTACAAAATTTCTCCAGCATTCTGGCTATCTTGAAGTATAATACTTTATTGGACATGTGAATTCCAGGTTTGTTTAAAATGCAGTCTTACTAATTCAGTTTTATTCTACCTGCCATGTTATCAATTGGGACATTATTAAGTTCTAGTAAAATAGTTTGAGAAATGAAACAACTAGCTTGACTGAGAAGGAAAAGAATCAGTGCTTTGTAAAGAAGATCAATATGCTGCATGTACATAGCTATGTAAGTGAAAGACTAGTAAGGTAGTGTAACTTGAGTTACTCTGCGAGTAATGTAACAATCTCTATGTGAATATTACAAAAATATAGGTATGTATATTTGATCTTCTTTAATTACTTAAAACATTTAATTAAGGACTCAAATGCATTGGATTAATTTGTCCTTTCTAATTCGATAGCCAGTGGCTACATTTAGTTATTAAGAACTTGAAACATCACCAGTGGAAATGAGGTACTCAATTTAAAATTTTCTTTGATTTTAACTTAATTTAAATATAAAACCGATACTCAATTTCATTATTGGAAAACTTTAAAGAATATTTGCAACAACTTGGGTATATGAATCTACTATTATAATTGTAAATTTTATAAAATCGAAGTACAAATCAAGTATTTCTGATAAAAATTTGGTGTGCAAATTGAGATGTGCTGTAATATAAAATATTACATGTAGTATAAAATATATGATAGATTTTAAAGATATAATAATAACATGCTTTTTGTGTGAAGAAATGCAGGATAATTTACTTAATATTACAAACCATCGTATGGGTATTTTTTTATTAGATTATCTTTTTCTCATGAAAATAATTATTCCAATTACTATATGTGCCATTAGATATTTCCTGAATTTTTTGCACTTATAATCTCAACTGACATTAGATCTGAGTATCTACTACAATCATATTTTAATCTGTGTTGTAAAAACTCATTGTATAGCAAACTAATTTTAACTTGGGCAAGAAAAATCTGATTTTGATTGGTTATGTTCTCACCCATATACCAGAAACTTACAGGTTCTAGTTCCATAATTTGTGAATCACACCCATTCTCAATGTTACCAATTGTGTGCAGAATGACTGCACAACCACAGTTTCTTACAAGGCAAATTAAAACGACAGAGTTTTTTCTATGTGTTGTTTTCTTACATATTTTTGGCAATAAAGCCTAACCTTACAAAAGATTAAAAAGGACTGAAAATGTAATGTTCTAACTAGCATTTCTGTGGAAAAATAGATTCTTCCTAGCATTCTTGGAACTGCATATGAATGTACAAACTGGTTTCTTCAGCTAGGCCTTATCTTGTTATCAATCATGATGAGTGCAGCTCTTTTCATAAGAAAAGTAAACATAGATGAAAGATGTGAACTTTACCTGCACTGGCAGGATATTGTAATCCTTTTGTAATGTTGGCTTGGAGGAAGAGGCCATACACTTTTTTTGGGTTACTCCCTATATTTTTAACAGCTTTCCTGTCTGTAAATATTAAACCTCAGAAACAGGAATAGACAGGTAATATATCTAAATTTATGTAATAAGAGCTTCATTATAATAAGGTTCTATTATGCTAACATTTTTGTTTCTCTTTAAGCATCTTGAGTTTGGCTCCCAGGCCTGCTTTTAAACTGTTTTTGTCTCACATAAAGCACTCTAATTGTAAGGTGCCTCAGTTAATTCATGAGAGTGAATTTTATAAAGTATACCGTCTTCTTAGATGTTATAGAGTTAATTTTTATGGATTATAGAATTCACAATGAAACGTGTCATTTAACTACAAGAAATGTTTTTAAAGAACTTTGTGATGCCAATAAAATGTTCTCTATAAAAACAACTAGGCTGGGCAGTAGCTCACACCTGTAATCCCAGCACTTTGAAAGGCTGAGCCAAGAGGATTGCTGAGGCTGGGAGTTTGAGACTAGCCTGGGTAACATAGCAAGACATTGTCTGTACAAAAAAACAAAACAAATAGTTGTGTATGGTGGTACACGCCTGTAGTCCTAGCTACTGGGGAAGCTGAAGCTGGAGGATCCCTTAAGCCTAGGCAGGGAGCAGTGAGTTATGATTGTGCCACTGTACTCCAGCCTGGGCAAGACTCTACCTCAAAAAAAAAAAAAAAAAAAGAAAAGAAAAGAAAACAAAAGAAAAAAATAACAATTCCAGATGATTAAAAGACTAGGCCAGAGAAGCTTCTGAATATAAGCATGGCCAAAAAAACAATTACCATAACAAATCTTTCTGATAAGGTAAAGTAATATAATTAGAAATGAAAACAACATTGGGATTGGATGTCTGTCTAGTTTATGGATATATAAAAGCAACAAATAATCCCAAACACTATCCTTTGTAATATTACAATGTAGAGATGAACAGGGCAGAAACTAGTGATCCTATTTAACTGAAAAGGAAATCGGAGCATAGAAAACTTTAGTGTCTGTTACCCTTGGTTTTTTTTGTCAGACAGACATTTCTTTTGGCTAACTCTGATCTGACTGCTCTCTCAGTCCTTGAACTTCTAAGCATAAATATCAATAATACAATAACAAAATTTCAATGCTGGAAGAGAATTTATTTTGACCTTCTTGTTTTACTGAAGAAGAAACTGAAGCCCTGAAAGACTGAGTTACCCATCATAATTCAACAAGAGCAGCGGTTCTTGAACATCTGGTTTCTAGAACTCCCAGAAAAATTATACATAAGATAAATAGGACTGTTCATTGCACCCTAACTCCTTGCCTCTTACTTTAACAGCATTCAAATAAAGTTGCTGTGGATATCTACAGAAACTAACTAGGTGTTGTGCCTGAGGCCTCTTCTCTGGCCTTTCTCCCAGTTCCCAAGCCTAGGCTTTCTGGGTCAAGGTTGGTTCCCTCTTGCCTCGGGCTACTGGGCTTGGCCGGCATGCAGGCTAGCGAGGCGAAGGTTGTGGACAGAAAGCTTCCAAGAGACTAAAAAGGGAGAGTCCAAGTCTGATTCTTATCAGCCAGTCGAGGTCTTCTGTCAACAGCCATGGACCCTTCACTAGTCCTTCCATGCTGCGCCCCTCGGTGTCTGAGCAGCCACCCCCTCTGCCTGAACCTCCCAGGTTCGCGCCTTCCCCTACCTTCCTCCTGGGCGGGAGGGGTAACCTGTCCAGCCTCCCCACCGGGGTCTCTGGCGTAAGGACGACATTAGGTGCACAGCGCACTTAGGCCAGTCCCACCCAGAGATGGGCTGTTACAGCTGTGATTACGAGCCCGGTGGGGACCAGGGGCCCTGTGCGAGGACGGGAGCCGGCGACTCCGGCTGCACCAGGGCTCCACGCTCCCGCCGCCCCCGCCCCTCAGGCACCAGCGGCTCCGCCAGGGCCTCGCTCTTCCTCCTCCTCCTCACACGCCGGCTCGGCTGATCTCCTGCCATGACTCAGCGCTTCTCGCAGGCTGCCCAGCTGGGGACACCGGCTTCGCGCGGACTCCTCCCGCCGCGTCCACCCCCTCTCGCCACCCACGCCCGCCCCTAGCCGCGGGGCCTTTCCCCGCGCGGCCGCCGCCGCCGCCGCCGCCACAGCCGCGATCCGCGCCGGCGCCGCAGCAGCATCCGCCGTCTGCAGCGCGCGTGCCGCACGCCCCGGCCCGACCCCGCCGCCCAGCCCCGCGCCAGCCATGGAGCCCGGAGCCCCCCGCCGCCGCCACACCCACCAGCGCGGCTACCTGCTGACGCGGAACCCCCACCTCAACAAGGTAAGCCCGCAGGCTCACCTGGCAGCCCATCGGCCCAGCCCAGCTCAGTCGGGAGGTTAGTTACCACATGAGGGTCCCCGCAACATGGCCTCGCCCCTCCGCGGGTTCCCGGTTGGGGGGCCGGGGCTACGGGGGGCCTTGGGGCGGGCAGCGCGGAGGGGGCCGCCCAGTCGGGTCTGTGCCCGCGAGTGGATGGCGGGGCGGTGCTGGTGCCTCTGCACCTTGGCATCCCATTTGAGGAGTAGAGGTAAAGGTGTAACTTGTTTATCATACTTTTCGGCTGCTCTTCTCTGAAACAAGAGTCCAGGCAAAGAAAGTAGTATTAGACAAAGGGCGTGAAGTGAGTGTTTTGTGAAGGTAGCAGGCAGGCTGCCAGGCCAGCCTCGATGTGACACTCACATACTGGTTGCACACAGTGTGGCAATTACTGGGGGTTGCTGTGGAGAGAAGTGGTCCTACTGGTCCGACTTGGATGGAAATGTGTTCAGAGTGCTTCGGATTGCATTAACGATCTGCAAATACAAGGCCTCTTGGTTTCTGTAGTGATACGGTTAAGAGTCTGGGAATGTGTGGTGGGTGGCTTCTGCCTAGGACACTTTGCATGGCCTGGTAGAAAATCCTGTCCTAGACATGAGACTGGGGAAAGCCATTTATTTTCTTTCTTTCTTTCTTTCTTCTTCTTTTTTTAAAATCTGGCCTTCTGGAATTTAAAAGAAGTTTTCAGACCTTTCTTCTTTTTTTTAAAGGGGAATTCAGTGTGCACTCTGTTCAGAGACTCCTTATCAGATCCAGGTAGCATTTCATTCTCCTCCACTAGCTGTGTGGTATGAAAAACCAAGATCTCTAAAATGAAAAAAAATACCTCAGAATTTATCATTTTGATTCTCTAAATACTAAGTCACACTGTTTTTTCACAGCCAGGTTTGTCTCTGGATTGTTCCTTTTGTGTGTATGTGTGCTTTTGACATTTCTGTTTATTCAGTACGTTGAAAATGCCATCAGTCAGCACGGAGGTTGGTTTAGTTATTTTGGTTGTCTCTTTAGTAGGCATCCTTTTCATTAAGAGCTGGACCTCACCCCCCAACCCCGCTGGTCATGTTGCTGGTGATTTTCTGATCATTATGATTGGCTTAAAGACTTGTGATTTATTTAATAAATTATAGCTAGTGTAAGCTTTTTTCTATATTTAGTGGTGGCAGGCAACTTTTACAAATCAATGATTATTTAGTGGTTTTGGTCATTAGTTTTATGACATTTTAAATAGTTCCTAGTTACTTTTTTCTTAAAAATAGATTGCTAGTTTGATTTTCTCCCCTTTTTATTATTCTGCAGGTTGGGGCCTATTTTCAGTAGAACAAAAGTTTTGATGTGACAAAACAATTTGTGACTTTCATGTGTTACCTGCCTATTATAATTTATGACCAAATTATGGGTTGACACTTAAGAAGGACCACATGAATCATACAACCTGCTTGATTTTCTTTAAGTCAGGGGCAAGAGTGCCTGTTAAGAGTGGGTAGATGGCATAGGCAATCTTAGAGCAAGAGTAATTATGCCTTTACTATGTTTACATTAATAACTTCTGATATCAAAATCCTTTTGACTCCTGTTCACCTGTAAGGATTAATTCCTACTTCAGAATAATAATATCACAAATATCTTCTGTCAAATGTATAGCATTCATATGTTAAAATATGTTTTTGAACTTTGTTTTCTACATTATATCAAATTGGATTCAAAATCTAGTGCATCAACTTTGGGTCAATCAGTGGAAGTTTTACTCCTCTTATTCAGCCATGGGACCTCCTTGATCTGCTCTATGTTGAAGACCTGTAGGCCTGTAAGTTTGTTAGGGCTGCAAGGAGATGCTAGTGATCTTATTTTCCCATAACAGTCCAGCCTGTCACCTGGCTGTGTGAAGTCTTCATCAGCTACACTAACATAGACCTTACCACTGGGTAACTGCAACAACAGTTTTTCTGGTTTTATTTCCATCATTATAGTTTGTACTATGTATAGGCGTGAAATAAGTACCTTCATCAATTAGCATTTCCTTTATATTGCCGGTCTGTTATCCAAGTATTTATAATATGCTATAATTTCCTGTTATGTTGATAAAATCAATCTGTCAATTAGGTTTACTATCTTCTCCAAATTTTAACTTGTTAGTTCCCTAAGGTAGCCTTCTACTTAAAATATATTTGCTGAGTCTGTTACTTCTTTCTTGTGTGTAATTCTTACAATTAAAATGTCATTAGTTGATTTAATAATGATCTCTCTAGGGAAGGCTTTCCTAATTATCTTACTTAACACCTCCATTTTTATGTGTTCAGTTGTACCATATCATTTTGTATTTATTAAATTGTAATTTTTCCATTTCTTTCTTTTTTGTTTTTTTTTTTTTTTTGAGACAGCCTCACTCCTTCACTTTGGCTAGAGTACAATGGCATCATCATAGCCCACTGCAACCTCAAACTCCTGGGGTCTAGCTATCCTCCTGCTGCAGCCTCCCAAGTAGCTGGGACTACAAGTGGCCACCACTATGCCTGGCTAATTTTTCTATTTTTTGTAGAGACCGGGTCTTGCTCAGGCTGGTCTGGAACTCTTGACTTCAAGCGATCCTCTTGCCTCGGCCTCCCAGAACGCTAGAATTTTTTTCTTATTTAACAGTCACAGGAAAGGAATCATAATATTTAGTACAATGTTTTGCTTAGTAGACATTAAATACATGTTTACTTAATGAATGAATAAACTGTTTTTATTTATTTTGTCTTTAAACAGTACTCAGCTTTTGAAGCATGTAACTTTTAAAATAGTACTTTGGGCATTATCCTCTTTAATGTAATTTTGTGAAAGTAGATTCACACTGAATGATAAAGCTTAGTTGACTCCCTATACTATTATGTATGGTATTGTATGTACCATTATTGTATGCTGGAATATAGTCAGAAAAGTTAGAATTTAGTTTAAGCTTGACAGTCCTATGAATTTTCATTACTTGCTGGATAACCTAAAGGACGTGCTTAGTCTTGGTAAAATCAAGGTTAACAGTTGACGTGATATGAATTAAAATTTGTTTAAAAACCTAGGAGAAGTAGGATCTTCCTTTGTAATAGTAATAATTCATGTATGATTCTAAGCCTTACTATTTGCTTATACGCAAATATGCATCCATGTCAAAGCATTTCATCAAAGCAACTGGGGAATTACTTCTGCCTCACACTAAGGAGATCCAATATTTTTCTGTAGACACCCCAGACTATTTTTGAGATGCTTATTTTTGCCTGTCTTATATGCATGTGTCTAATTTAATGTTTAGTGTTTTTAATTTTCAAGGATGTTTTCTGATTTAGATGAGTTATATTTCAAATTTTTCCCAGTAATTTTCATGTGACTAATAATAATGTTTCATAAATTGCTCTTTAAAATTAAAATTCTATACATAATAAAAATAATCATGTTTATTTTTTATTTTTCAATTTATTGGTTCACTTTCTCTTTGCAAGGGTAGAAAACAATAATTAATAATTCTATCATAGTTCATTTGTGCTTACATGGTTTCCATATCTATAAGATTAAATAATAATGTGACCTTTAAGTAAATCTCCAAAAGACAACACTCTTCACTGTTTTAGGCAGTTTGATCCAGTTTAAGTTAGTGATGGTGTTTCATCAAAGTTAATTTTGATCAGGATTGTAACTTTTACATCTGAAAAATGAACTTCTGGAGAAGTGCTTTTGTAAGTTGTTTGCTTCCTGGCATGCCAAGACTTAGTTGGATGTATTGTAAAAAAAAGAGAAATAAGTCTCATGACTGTGAAGGAAAAGTACATTAAATCTTCTCTTTATCTTCAATGCAAACTATACCAGAATGAATTAGTTAGAAATTTTTCACCTACCACGGTTCTCTGGAGTTGCCTCAGCAATATGAGAAACTTATTTATTATTTAACATGGAATCCTGCTGATATGAAAGCCGTTGTAATAGAGATAGACAGCCACATGCCTCCATACCTATTACCTTGCTGCAGTCGAAATGACAGTGGTTGTATAGGATATCATAAAAACAAAATGATGTGTGCTGTGGTAAGTAGAAAGATGACTTTGATTTGAGAACTCTTGAGACTAGTGATATGGAGTATAAGAAATATTGGAGAGGACTGGGCCTAAGATTTTTCATTTTTAGTGTTCTGATTTCCCTCAAGCTTTTGGACAGTTGTGGGAAATGTGATGTAAAGTAATGGATGTTCTAAAACTTTGTGCCTCGGAGAAAGGAGTCCAGGTCCCAGTTCTTCCAATTAGTGGCTGTGACACAGCATCTGGCAAGGGCCTCTTGCTGCACCATCCCATGGCAGAAAGTGAGAGGGTGATAGAGAGTGAGAAAAAGCAAGAGAGGGCTGAACTCACTCTTATTATAAACCCATTCTCTCTCAAAATGACAAGCTCATTCCTGCATTAATGGTATTAATCCATTCATGAGCCCTCATGACCTAATCACCTCTTAAAGATCTCACCTTTCAACACTGTTGCATTGAAGATTAAGTTTCTAACATGAATTTTGGGGGACACATTCAAACCATAGCAGAAATTCAAGTAATAAAATAATGAATACTGTTCTCTAAAACATGGAAATATAACTATTAGAGCTTTTATAGTAATATACAAACCCTAGGCCTAAAAACTAGTTTATTTTTTTCAATAACCAGGAAATGGTTGCCTGTCAACATCAGCAGAAGTACTTGCATGTTCATGATTATGTTTGAGTATCCCTGGAAATCTGGAGGCTGAAGGACTTCTAAGACTTCATAATAATATTACAGTTTTGGGGCCCCTTAAGCGTAGAATATATTAAAATACATTTAGATTGTCTGTTCACAGTTTTAAGATGTCCATTTAATAAGTCAAGGAGAGAAGCCTCAGAATAAAACCAACCCAGGCGACACTTTGATCTTAGACTAACCTCCAGAACTGTGAGAAAATAAATGGCTGTTTAAGCCACCCAGTCTGTGGTACTTGGTTATGGCAACCCTAGCAAACTAATATACATATGCAATTGAAGCCAAATTTCACGATATAATATTTTCCCTTACTGTGTTTAGTATACTTTAGTAGTATCTATTCTAATTCAATTTTTTAAAAAATGTTGGTTGGGATTCACTAATGAATCACAATCCATGGCTTAAAAGAATTCTGCTCTATGAATTTATTAAGTAGTGCTTTCATATACCTGGGAAGATTATTATGTTAGAGTAATTTTGTGTGTGTGTGTCTTAGTGTTACCTGTGGAGTTCTAGTTTGCCTTGGCAGTACTGGCCTTGCCTCCTTTGTTTTCTATATACATGTCAAAATTGAGGTTATCTTCTAAATCAATAAAACCATGAGAATGTTATTGTTGTTACTAATAGAGGCGGATCTTGTTAGTTAGTAAACCACTAAGTCCTTACTTACATGTTCAGAGCCAAAAATGAAATGAAGTGAATGAAGTTTTTTTTTTTTGAGACAGTGTTTCTCTGTTGCACTGGGTAGAGTGCTGTGGTGTCATCACAGCTCACTGTAACCTCAAGTAATCCTCCTGTCTCAGCCTCCCAAGTAGCTGGGACCACAGGCACATGCATCAACACCTGGCTAATTTTTCTATTTTTAGTAGAGACTGGGGTCTCGCTCTTGCTCAGGCTGGTCTTGAACTCCTGAGCTCAAGTGATCCTCCAGCCTCAGCCTTCCAGAATGGTAGGATTACAGGTGTGACCCACCACACCCAGCCGAGCATCCTTTTGTGGGTCTCTAAAATTTTTACTAATTTAAGATCTTATATTCAATTTTTACATATGGTAAATATAACATAATAATATGACCGAATTGTGACCAAACATATCGGTCATATCAATAAATATAAATGAGAGTAACTCACTTATTAATAAAAATATTTTCAGATTATCTCACAAAGCATAAGCAAACTGTGCTGTATATAAGAAACAGAAATGTTGCAGAAAGGCTAAAAATAAAAATATGAAAAGATACAAATAGCAAGAAATTGGAGTTATGATCCTGATATCAGAAAATGTAGAAGATATGTCAAAAAACATTAAATGAGACAAAGAAGTCTTTATAAAAATGCTGGAAGGTACAGTTTTGAATGAAGTTATAAAAGTTATAAATATCTATATACCAAATAACATAGCTGCTGCTTTCATTAAAAAGACACGGTAGTAGAATTTAAGTGTTCTCACCACACACACACACACACACACACACACAAAAACTGATAAATACGTGAGGTAATGCATATGTTCATTAGCTTGATTTAGCCATTTCAAAATGTACATATATTTCAAAACAACATGTTGTACATGAAAATTTTTATTTGTCAATTATAAAAAAACTTTAAAAAAGACAGTATAGGACATACAAGGAGAAATAAAAGATGCTAATAATAGAAGACTTTAATATATATCTCTCAGTGCAGGACACATCAAAGGGAGAAAAACTGTTTATGTATAGGGATTTCTTCCTCAAATTTCTCAGGAAATTTATGTTTTCCCAAATCATGGGAAAATTAAGTTGATCAAATATGAAAATGAGAAAAAAGTATTATAATTCTCTTTTGAGAATTAAAGCTTAATAATAATAATATGGAGACATTTACACTTAATGTATTATTATGTGTGCCTTTAGAACATTTACATTTAATATAATTATTATATTTGGATTTCTATCATTTTATTAGGTATCTGTTCCCTCTGTTTTTCATTCATCTATTTCTTTTTTCCACCCAATTATTTATTGTTAGAATATTTTTATTTCATTTTAATTTATTTATTGAGTTTTTGACAGTATCTCTTTGTATTGCCTTTTTTTAGTACTTGCTCTGGCAATTATGATATACATACGGAACTTTTCATAGTCTACTTAAAGTTAACATTTTACCCCTTGAGGTGAAGTGTAGAAACCTTACTATGTTTAGGTCTCATTACTTTCCTCTGTTTATGTTAGTTATATGTATTATATTCATTTACATTTATATACATGTATTACATAGATGTTTATTTTATCTTTTTTATTAAGCCAGTCAAATCTAGCAGAAAAGATGTTTAAATATAATATAATGTTAATAACTTTTATTTTTAACTGTTATACATATTTTAAAGAGTTTAAGAGGGAAACAATAATGTGTTATATTTACTCAGATATTTACTATTTCTGTTGCTCTTCTTCTATTCCTGATGTTCCACATTTCCTCAGGTATCATTTTCCTTCCATCTAAAGAATTTCCTTTAATATTTCTTTTAGAGCAGGTTTGGTGGAGACCAGTTTTCTTAGTTTTTCTTCCTCTGAGAATGTCTTTATCTTACCTTCATTTCTGAAAGATATTTTCACAGGTTATAAATTCTGAGTAGACAGTTCTTTTCTTTTTAGACTTAAGAAATGCCATTCCACTTCCTCCTTTGTTTCTGATGAGAAAACAGATAGCAGTCACTCAAATTGGTTTGGTCATTTTACAAGTTGGATCCACCTTCTATTGCCTGGGGTTCCAATAGCAATTTAGTTTTCAAAGCCTACTCAGTAATAGTATTTGGATTTGTCCATTGTGTTTACCACCCAGTGGCTAGTGTGGGATCTTTGCAGTGGTTTACTCCATACTTTAGTTCTCAAAGCCTTTGGTATGCTGTTTAAGGTCAGATCTATGCACGTATAACTCAGAGGTGATCCCAGGAGTTCAGATACAACTGTATGGGATCGCTCTCTTGAGTTCCCTCCTTTGTGAGCTCTCTAATATGTTCTGTCTCCCTGGGGACCCCCTTTCCAGCCTTCTGCCCAGAAAACTGGGCCTTTAGTTTCCTGCTCTGCTGTGTACTTCTTCCAGCTGGATTTGCATCTGGGTGATGTGACTAGAAGACTGAGAAAAAGTAGGAACAGGCATTTGACCCAAGATCTTGGAACTGGTTGGTTTCCTCTGGTTAAAAAGAATGATCCCTTCCCTTAGAATTTTAGGCTTCTGTGGTGGCCATTGCTTCTGCCACCCCTTGTGGAATTACCTGGTGGTTGCGGCTGGAGAGAATGAAAAAGAATACTGGATATTCTTCCTTCTCTGTGACCTTTAAGAGTCCCCTTTCCTGATTCTTAGACCATTCATGCCACTCTTTTTGTCCACAGTCAGTTGCACTTCCACCTTTTCTGCTGCTTTTGATTCAAGGTCAGTTGATTATAGAGGGGGGGAAATAAAAGCCATGCCATACTGGAAGAAAAAACCCCAGGAAACTCACTTCTGGTGTGTTGTTACTTTGGATTCTGGTCTTATTCCTCAGTTCTTTTGCTACCATTTACTTTTCAGAATATCTAAATAGCTGCTGAGTGCATTCTGTGCAAGCTTTATTGTAGGATTCAGAGAGAGAGAAAGAGATAAAAATATAGCACACTCACCATTTTGCACAGAACCAGGCCTTCAGACTGTTATTTTTAAGGTGTGAATGTGTGAAGCTCAGTCTAACTTTAAAGAATCGCTCTGAAATGTATATTCACATTTTTTCCCCCATTTTACCAGGTACATATTTGCTATACAAATCATATTAATAATAAAGTTTATTCTGTGGAAAATGGTTTATGTAAGACAATAACTCTGTACATAATTTATAAAATTTCTGTGTTCTAAGGATTTAGAAAGATGTTTTGCCTCTTTGATATCTACATACTCACTTCTGCCCCTTTGTGCTGTGAAGGAGAAAATCCATACTACAGAATTTTCGAGGTTCAAAATTTCTTCATGGAGGTGGATAGATGTGTTATACTGGTTTGCATTGTAGATTTTTCTTTCAACATAGTTGCTCATAAGAGTTGAAATATAGTAAGTGTTCTGTAAAAATTTGTTGAATGGATGAATTAGGGATAATTCTTGAAGTAACACTCTTATAGCTCCGCTCTGTCTTCCAGGTACTGCTGTAACCTGTTCCCAATTCACATCCTTCTTTGCAGGATAAATGGACAGTACCCTCTTTTATATGCTGTTGGGTGTGTACTGGAGAATCTCTTTCCTTTAGTTGGGTATAAGGATAACCCGTATATCATTTAGGATTATGTTTTGCTACATATAACAAAAAATCAAAATAATAATGACTTAATTAAGATAGATACAGCTTATTTCTCTCTCAAATGAAGGAAATCAGAGGTAAACAGTCTAGGGCTGTTCAGTGGGTCCACAGAGTCATCAGGAACATAGACTGCTGCTCTGTCGTCTTCAAGATCACTTCATGGGTCTGCAGATACCATGTACACTTTCTAAGGCAGCTGCCGAAGGAAATCAGAGAAACACAAGAAGGCTCATTTTCCAGTGGGGTCCCCTCTCTTTAAGGAGCCTTCTCCACATCCCACATAGCACTTCCACTTATGTGTCAGTGTTCAGAACTAGGTCATATGACCATAGATAACTATAGGGGAATCAGAAAATATCTTTTATATTGAGATGTGCACCATCTGGGAGATGGTCATGATGGAGACTCAGACTTGTGGGGGGAGAGGGGAAATGGGCATTTATTGAAACCTTAAAATCTGTACCCCCATGATATGCCGAAATAAAAAAATAAAAAAGAAAAAAAAGAAAATATCTTTTATTTAATGTATTGCCACCGTGAATAATATTAGGGTTCTATAACTAGGGAGGAAGAAGGAAATAGAAGTTGTGGTATACAATTAGCAGCCTCTACCTTAGCTAGAGCTGCCAGAAACAAAAGGATCAAAATTTAACAAATGTAAATATAATTATAATATTCTTGGAGATTTAGATAAGTGGTTCTTAATATTTTAAAAATGGCCTTATACATTTATTATATAAAAATAAGAAGGTATAAAAATATGAAAAGTGTGTCTCCCATATCTGTGTGCCCCAGCTAGGTGGTTCTCCTTGCCAGAAGCAGCCATTCTTTTTGCCAGTGTTTCCATTATATACTGGAGATATTTTATGAAGTGTATTTTTTAAAGTTAATTTTCATGAGTTAAAATGTTATTGCTATAAGGCATGAATCAGATATGTCCTTAGTGTGGTGGATAAGAGGTATTTTTTTTTTTTTTTTTTTTGAGACAGAGTCTCGCTTTGTTGCCCAGGCTAGAGTGAGTGCCGTGGCATCAGCCTAGCTCACAGCAACCTCAAACTCCTGGGCTCAGGCAATCCTCCTGCCTTAGCCTCCCGAGTAGCTGGGAGTACAGGCATGCGCCACCATGCCCGGCTAATTTTTTCTATATATATTAGTTGGCCAATTAATTTCTTTCTATTTATATAGTAGAGACGGGGTCTCGCTCTTGCTCAGGCTGGTTTTGAACTCCTGACCTCGAGCAATCCACCCGCCTTGGCCTCCCAGAGTGCTAGGATTACAGGCCTGGCTGGATAAGAGGTATTGTTACAAAGAAATATGTTTCAGGTGGGAGTATGTATGTGAATTGTATAGAGACATGGAAAACAGATTGAAAATCATGACCCCAGATTAAACCATCAGTGATTTGCCTGGTACACTGAAACTGGTTCTGAAGCATTCCCCCCCCCCTTTTGTAAACTAAGCTAGGCTTTGTATGGGGATTCCTTAATATGGTGATTGGTAAATATGGTGATTGGTTGAGTGCTGCTTACTCATTTGCAGCATTTTCATGAAATGGAATAACTAGTCAGGAAAGGTACTGAGGCTTCCTGGGATAATGTTCAAAACTTTTTACCTGTCTAATAAGGACTTGCCTGCTCTGGTTCCTGCCTATCTTTGTAGTGGCCCGTTTTCATCATTCTTCTCACAATTGGTGCATTTTCCTTTCCTGTACTTTCTCCAAGAAGCCCAGCTTTTCTGTATCAGGGTTTTATGCCTATGCTGTCTACTGTACTCCCACCCCTGGCTTTTTACCTGGTCAACTTATATTTTTCTAGTCATCCTTCAGATCTAATTTTAACATCACTGCACGGTGGACTTTTTCTTTTTAACTTCCTAAATTAAGTTAGAGCTTTAGTTTTTCCTTTTCTTTTCCTTGTACTTCTTACTACCATGATTGTTATTTTATAGTTATTTGTGTAACTATTTATATAATATTCTGGTAAACTCTCTAGATTGTAAGCTGCTTCATGGGACTATCTGTGCCCGTAAACATTGTAAGCATTCACTCAACAGATATTAGTTGAAAAATAGATGGTAAGTGTGATGATTAATTTTATGTGTCAATTTACCTAAGCCATGGGGTATCCAGATGTTTGGTCAAACATTATTCTGGGAGTGTTGGTGAGGCTATTTATGGATGAGATTAACATTTGAATTAATATAGCAGATCACTCTCCCTAATGTGGGCGAGCCTCATCCAATCAGTTGAAGGAATGAATAGAGTGAAAAAGCTAAGTAAGAGGGAATTCCTCTTGCTTGACTGTCTTGAATATGGGACACTGTTCTTTTTTTTTTTTTTCTGTCTTTGGATTCAGACTAAAATATCAACTCTTCCCTGGGTCTTGAGCCTGCTGGTTTTCAGACTGGAACTATACCATTGGCTCCTCTAGATCTCTAGCTTGGTGGCAGTAGATTTTGGGACTTGTTGCCTCCATAATCATATGAGCCAATTATAATAATTCTCTTACAATAAATTTATACACACACACACACACACATCTATATGTTCTGTTTCTCTGGAGAACTCTCACCAATACAGGTAGCTTTACAGTCTCCCATAAAGTTAACAGTAAAAGGAGACAGAAAACATTTCGGAAAATCTCCACTGTGGATCTGAACTAAGAAAGCCATCTTGTGGCTTTTCTGGGAATATCATGTCTCAGGTGTATGTCCCTTATGAATCTGAAGCATAGCTCTTTGTAACACTTCTTAACACATTTTGTGCCAAAGCCTCATTTGAAAGCTGGTGAAGCCTGTGGACTCCCTAAGGCAATGCTTTAAAATAAATAGTGCACATAGTGTTACAAAGGAAACCAATTATTGTGAAATACAGATATGAAAATATTAAATACATATGTGATGTTGTAAGAAATGTTCTTTATTAAAACAGATAGCAAGATAATAAATCTAAATATGGATAATTTAAAGTAAAATTTTAATTATTTATTTATTTATTTATTTGAGACAGAGTCTCACTCTGTTGCCCCGGCTAGAGTGCCATGGTGTCAGCCTAGCTCACAGCAACCTCAAACTCCTGGGCTCAAGCAATCCTCCTGCCTCAGCCTCCCAAGTAGCTTGGACTACAGGCATGTGCCACCATGTTCGACTAATTTTTTCTATGTATTTTTAGTTGTCCAGCTAATTTCTTTCTATTTTTTTTAGTAGAGATGGGATCTCTATCCTGCTGCTGGTCTTGAACTCCTGAGCTCAAATGATCTACCTGCCTCAGCCTCCCAAAATGCTAGGATTACAGGCGTGAGCCACCACGCCAGACCTAAAATCTTATTTTTTAAGGAGATCAGTATGAAGGTTGTTGACACCACTAGCCTGCATGCCTGTTCATGTTATTAAAAAAAAAAAAAACACCTTATTGTAGGTCTAAAACTACTGTAATTTCAAATTAATGAAGAAGATAAATGATATTTCAAAATATATGCCACAAATGTAATGTGATACAAAAATATTTATTATTGCACTTATGACAAAGACACAGAAACTACTAACACTACTACTTCTCTTGTTTATTGCCTTCATTTATAGTGGAAGAAAGTACTAAATTTCATAGAGTTAGTGAAAAAGATGTCCAAATTCAGGCCTCCTTAATTACTCACCTTCCTTGAGGGTCTATAATTAGATCCAGAATCTTAGGTTAAGGGCCTCTGGTAGGGAGCTCTTCACAGAAAGTACCAACCTGAGTCTCTTAATACTGATTTTTAAACTCAAAATCTGCTTTTCTATCAGTGACATGAACCTGATGGGCCTATTCATATAAAAAATTAGAAGAAAGAGAGGGTTATTCATCCACTGACCTCTTTCATAAACTTCCTGGGGTTGGACATGTTCATTACTCACCAATCAGGGTCTGTCATCTCCCTCTGGGATAAACTAAATTATTTGTGTTTTTTCCCCAAGTAATAAACTTCACAAGTACTTAGGAGTCACTATTCTGCCATTGCAAGCTTTCAGAGATAGAGGAGGATGGCTATAGGATCACTCAATGCAAAGTTAGTGAACACGTTCCTACTCATCCAAGTTGTCTATAAATAGCAGAGGTCTCAATGAGGAAACCCAACTAACTATCTTGGTCTATTCAGGCTGCCCTAACAGAATTCTGTGGACTGAGTGACTTATAAACAAAAGAAGTTTATTTCTCACACTTCTGGAGGCTGGGAAATCCAACATACAGGTGCAGCAGATTTGGTGTTTGGGGAAGGGCCTGCTTGCTGGTTCACGATGGTGATCTTGCTGTGTTCTGACATGGCAGAAGGAGTGAACAAGCTCGTTGGGGTCCCTTTTATAAGGGCACTGATCCTATTTATGAGGGGTCTGCCCTCCTGACCTAATCATCTCTCAAAGGCCTTACTTCCTAATACCATCACCTTGGGGGTAAAGATTTCAGCATATGAATTTTGGGCAGACACAAGCATTCATATCATAATACTGACTATCATATTGTGTTGGTGCACTTATGCTGGACCCAGAGGAACAGTAGTCATAGTCTAATCAAAGAAACCTCTTGGACTTCAGTATCTCCAGTGGGAGTCTTCTCCAGAGGACTTCTTATCTCAATCCACCAGATCATTCTCTTCTATTAATGACTATGGGGGCTCCTATTACTTCTACTGATATTATATCCCAGAAAATCTCTTAGGTCCATTCTGGTTTTTGCATCAACCCATAATTTCTATTTTGTTTGCTTTTCTTTGGAGCTCCATAGTTTGCTGTTATTATTGCCTTATACAGTCAGTGTTCATATAAATAAATGACATGGGTATAATAATAGGGTTGTAATGGACATGCTAGGTGAGTCTAGAAAGATTTTAGAGAAGAGGAAGCATTTGAAGTGAGATTTGAAGGGCAGACAAGCAGGGAAAAAGGACATTCTTGACCAGGTGTCATGGAAGGATAAAAAAGTGTGGTATTTAGGCAAAGGTGAGGAGTTTTGTGTGCCTGGGAGTACATACGAATTGTAGGAGATAACTCTGGAGACAAGTGTTGAAACAGGTACCTTAGAATTATGGAGGGAATTTCCCGACATATTTTAGAGGCAGTCACAGGTGACCTACCCATATTTGTAGTTTTAAAATCTCTTATAATAACTATTTTTATATTTACTGATATTAATATTGATGATATCTTCTTTCATTTATGTGCCTTTAAAGTAGTTTCCTCCCATCCACTATCTAATTTCATCCTAATAATATCTGAATGGTACAGCTTTGGAAATACAGTATTCTCATCTTGCAGATATGGAAACTGAGGTATGGAGAGCTTACTTCATTTATTCATAATCACATGGCCATGCTTAGAACAATGCCAGATCTTCAGATTTTTAATTCCATATCCTTGTTGGATTTTATTTGTGTATATATATGCTTTTTGTGTTTCTCCCCCCTCAATTTATTGTGTTTTTCTTTTCTCCGTAGGAGTTGGCTTTTACCCTGGAAGAGAGACAGCAGTTGAACATTCATGGATTGTTGCCACCTTGCTTCAACAATCAGGAGATCCAGGTCTTGCGAGTAGTTAAAAATTTTGAGCGTCTGGGTTCTGACTTTGACAGGTAACACATTTTTGAAGATGATTTTTATATTTCTCTTATGCAATTGTCTAGATTATTTTTTAGTGGATGAGAAAATTAAAATATTTAGTAATTTGGAAAGGTTAGTCAACTTTGAGGAGAATTTGCCTATAAATACAATAATTTTTTAAAAAAATTTATCCTCTCTAGAAGTATTTGAATGAAATAAAATTTCCTTTCTAAACTGTATCATTAGAGAGACTACATTTCTCTTATGAAATTGTTGCTATAAAGGTAAGTTATCAGGAAATGCCACCCTAAACAGAGAAAAACAGGTTAACATGGATTTTAGTCACACTTTATTTTTTTTTTTTTTTATTTTTTTTTTATTTACGGATTCTCAGCAGAATTTAGTCACACTTTAAGTACATTGCAGGTGAAAGGGCACTCTTTCAGCCTGCAAGCTTTGTTCTAACACTATTGCAAGTTTAGGTCACTTCCTTTGTTTAGAATTTAGTTTCTGTGTTTACACAAAGATAAAGGCAGTATATTTTTCCTGCCTTTGAAATTAGATAACTCTAGGTTGAAATTCTGGCTCTATCTTATTGGCAATGGATCCTTGAGGAAGCCACTGTGGCCACTGCCATGGAAACTATGTGCTTCGCCGTCTGCTTTTGACTCTACCCTTTCTTATTAAGATATTGAACCTCTGTAAATGTCAGTTTTTTTCATCTGTGGATTTTAGAGTATAATAGCTATTTGGAAATACTTTTGTGAGTGTTAAAAGTAGTGTTCCCAATATCTACTGTGTTTTCCTGAAAATAGGTCAGGGTCTTATATTTATTTTTCCTCAAGAAGACACCCTAGGGCTTATTTTCAGGGGATGTGTTATTTTTTTTAAGTACAGTACAACAATCTACATTTATTCAAATATAGTTAAGTTGTCTTCTTCTGGAACATCATCATAACTCTCCAAACCCTGAATTCCATCCTGAATTGCTTGCGACTCTATTTCCTTTAGAACCATTGGCCCCAATCTCTCCTGTCAAGCAATAAGGCTCTCATGGGGCAGATGAGAAGGGCTGCTTATCTTCTTTACTGCTTTGCGAGGAAATGCATGGGTTGTGCAGATACACTGCGTAGCCTCACTCATCACTAGGTCTTATTTTCGTGGTAGTGTTTATATTGCGCAAATGCTTAGAAATCCTGCTAGGGATTATTTTATGGGTAGGTCTTAGTTTTGGGGAAACACAGTAATAAGTATTGGTATTAGTCAGATTTCTCCAGAGAAACAGAATGAATATAAATGGGAGGAGGATAGAGAGACAGAAACAGAGGCACACACAGAAAGAGAAAGTAAAAAATCTGTAGGCTGGAGACCAGGGAACAATTGCAGTTGAGTCCAAAGGCAGCATGCTGACAGAATTCCTTTTTGCCTGAAGGGAGGTTAGTCTGTTCTATTAAGGCCTTCAACTGATTGAATGAGGTCCACTCACATTATGGAGGATAATCTGCCTTCAGCAAGCAGCTGAGCTGGTTATAGTTCTTTACCTGGTGGGGTGACTCAGACCTTCAATCCTGAATGGTCTGGGCAATTAGCAGTCCTGTCTGAATTGGGTTGTAATTTCCATCGGCTTTGATCACAGGGCATGATAATACTTAATGATATTCTAAGGGAGCTCCTGAATTTTGGACTTACTCCTTCTTACTTCCACTGTAGTGCAGCCATCCAGTTTCCTGTTGGTAGTCAGGATCAATTCCTCCCAACCCACATAGTAACTCCCTTCTTGGCCTGTTGGTTCAGAGGTGTGTGGTACCTAAAGTGGCCAGGTGACAGTCTTAACTTTCTATTCAGTGGGTTCATTATTATGTTTTTTGGTAGAAACATTCTTCCCTTTGGAACTAAGACCTCTAGGCCAGCAGAGCATAAGGTGATAGGGTCAAGCAAAATTTTGATAGTGGGTCACTAGTGTTGTTAGTGCGAGGTGCCACTCCCGTTTCCACACCTTGATTCCCAAATCCATGAGTCCTGGCTGTCAAAGAGTGTCATTCCTTGGACACTGATGCAGAGCATATACAGCCTCCTTGAGAACCTTGCCCCAGCTTTGAAAGGTATTGCCACCTTGCTGGTGCTGTGACTGAGTCCTCAAAAGAACATTTTACTGTTCTATCAAGCCAGCTGCTTCAGATTAGTGGGAAATATTGCAAAATCAGTAAATTGCATGAACTTATTGCCACACTTTCATTTGCTATGAAGTGAGTTATTTGATTAGAAGCAATGCTGTGTGGAAAATGATGATGGCGGATAAGGCACTTTTTAAGTCCCCACAAATATAGTAGCTTTGGCAGAAGCATTGCATGCAAGGGAAAGTATGTCTGGATCCAGAGTAAGTGTCTGTTCCAGTAAAAACAAAATGCTGCCCCTCCCATGAATGAAACTGACCAGTGTAATCAACCTGCCACTAGGTAGCTGGCTGATTACCGTAGAGAAGATGCCTTACCAGGGATTCAGTGTTGATCTCTGCTTCTGGCACATCGAGCACTCAGCAGTGGCTGTGGCCAGGTTGGCTTGGTGAGTGGAAGTCCATGTTGCTGAGCCCATGTATAACCTCCATCCTTGCCCATGGCCACTTTGTTCATGAGCCCACTGGATAAGATGAGGTGGCTGGGCAAAGAGTCTGACTCAGTTTTTGCAATGAGTGTATATTTGCTTCTTCTTAAGCTCTTTGACAGTCTTCTCTTTTACTTGTTCCTCTTCCTTTAGCCTCTTATATCTTTACTTTATATTCTTTTCCTGGGCCATTTTATCAGCTACCTGCTAAAAGCTGGAAACTTTCATGTTTTTACTATAGGCTATTCCTCAAATATATATTGAGCATCAACTCAGTGTCAGATACTTTTTAGATATTAGGATTATAGGCAATGATCTCTGCCCTCATAAAATTGACATAAATTATTAAAAAATTATTTAAAAATTATAAACAGTAAAAAAAATTAGTAAGTTATATGCTAGAAAATGACTAGTGCTATGAACAAAAAAAAAGAAAAGGTAAAGAGGGACTGAGAATACTGGGGGTAGTTATGGCCAGTTTGCAGTGTTAAATGGGGTGGTAAGGGTTGCCTTGATTGAGAAGCTGAGTTTTGAGCAAATATTCAAAAATGGTGAGTCAGTTAGCCATGAAGAAATCTGAGGAACAGTGTGCTGGCATGTTCAAGGACCACCAGGGAGACTTGTATCTGAAGCAGAATGAGTTGGGGGAGGAATAGTAGGTTAGGAAAGAAAGTTAGCAAGGTAATGGGGGACAGATTATGTTTGGCTTTGAAGGCCACTGAAGGACTTCTGTTAATCTGAGTGGAAAGGGAAGCTTTTGGGGATTTTGAACAAAAGATCAACATGATCTAAGCTATATTTCATAGAGACTGTTTGCAATGTTGAGAATAGATATGCAGGCTGGGAGAACTTTTAGACTGTTAAATAATTCAGGCAAGAGTTGGTGGTGATTTGGATCCAGGGTAGTAACGATGGTGGTCAGATTTTGGATATATTTTGAAGGTAAAGCCAGCGTAATTTCCGAATGTATTACACATGAGAGCTAGAAAGCTCTCATAGAACAGGATAAAATGACAAAGAAACAGAAAAGAAATGGACCAGTGAGACAGTAGGAAAACCAAGAGAATATGATGGACTGGAAGTCAAGGAAGGAAAAGTGTATATTGAGCTCTAGGTAATGTCACCTGTGTCAAATGTCCTGTTAAGTAAAGTGAGGTCTGTGAATCAACCATTGATTTAGCATTGATGACTTTCACATTGCTAAATCAGTTTTACCATGTCTAAAATTAAAATTATCATCTTTCTTCCAAATGTTCATTTTCTGGGTATGCCTATTTAATTGCCCAAGCATTAGATTCCATGCATCTCTGACTCTCAATTCTGTGCATTTTCAGCTACTCTAGAGAATAGAAATCAATACAAAAAGGCTGGTAAGATTATTGAGTATAGTTTTGCAAGATTCTTTTAAATTATACCAAGACAGTTTGAGTTTTACTCTATAAACTATTGAAAGCTACAAGTAACATGAAGAGGTCTATACTTGGAAAGATAACTCTGGTTCAGAGGTGCCTCTAGAAAAAAAAAAAGACCATTAGATACAAATAATAAGAAAAGTCTCTTGAACTTGCCTACCTTAGTTATTTTTAGGATGAGTGCTGCATTCTCTTATTCATTTCTTGTGCCATTTCCCTTGGTTATTCAGTACTGTAAGTTAAAGGATGAAGTTTTTCTATTTGCTTAGTTGAGTTAATGTTAAACTACTATATATCTATGGTGGTATTTTTTATCTTTCCTTTTAAAATAGGGATAGTCTCCTCAAGTATTGAATAAAACTGTGGTGTTTCATCAATGGTTTTAATGTTTGAATGATAGTAATCAAGTTTATGTTTCTTTATTTTTTGAGGTATTTAAGAATATAAAGTTGTTTTTGATCAGATTTTTTCTTTTCTTTTCCTTTTTTTTTTTTAGGCTGGTCAAGTGTAGCAGTCAAATTTTTTTCTATGTAACCTCAAACCTACTTTATACATGGTTGAAAATGTTTAACTTAGATTTCAAAGCAGCTGTTTCATAACTTTGTGGGATATAGATCTAATTATGTCCAATTTCCACAGGTATCTTCTCTTAATGGATCTTCAAGATAGAAATGAAAAGCTCTTTTATAGAGTGCTAATGTCTGACGTTGAGAAGTTCATGCCTATTGTTTATACTCCCACTGTGGGTCTGGCTTGCCAACAATATAGTTTAGTGTTTCGGAAGCCAAGGTATGTCATCTTTGATTTTAAATATAACTTGTGTGTCTTTATTTATTTATTTAGTAAGTTTTTTGCAGGAATTTAAAAATTATTTATTATTTTTTAAGTAGACAATAAAAATTGTATATAATATTTATGGTGTACAACATGATGTTTTGAAACATGTATACATTGTGAAATGGCCAAATCAAGCTAATTAATAAATGCATTATCTCACATTCTGATTATTTATTTCTGGTGAGAATACTAAAATCTACTCTCTTGGCAATTTTCAATTATTAAATACATTGTCATTAACTATAGTCACCATGTTGTACGAGAGATCTCATTAAATATTTCTCCTGTTTAACTGAAATTTGGCCAACATCTCCGCAATTCTGCAACTCCCGTATCCCCCAGCCCCTGGTAACCACCATTCTGCTCTGCTTCTATGACTTTGATTATTGTTTAGATTTCACATATAAGTGAGATCATGCGGTTATTTGTCATTCTGTGTGTGGCTTATTTCACTTAACATGATGTTCTACAGGTTCATCCATGTTGTCACAAATGACAAGAGTTTCCTTTTTCTTTAAGGCTGAGTAATATCCCATTGTGTATGTAAACCACATTTCCTTTATCCATACATCCATTGAAGGATGCTTACTTTGATTCCATATCTTGGCTATTGTGAATATGCTGCAATAAACATGAGAGTATAGATAATCGTGTCAACATACTGATTTCCATTCCTTTGGACAGGTACCCAGTAGTGGGAATGCTAGATCATGTGGTAGTTCTATTTGTAATTTTTTGAGGAACTTCTATATTGTTTTCCATAATGGCTGTACTAATTTACATTCCCAGTAACAGTGTTATACTTAAAAGGATTTCCTTTTCCCCACATCTTTGCAAACACTTGTTATCTTTCATCTTTTTGATAATAGCCGTTCTAACAAGTATGAAATGATAACTCATTGTGCTTTTAATTTGCATTACTCTGATGATAAGTGATGTTGAAGATTTTTTCATATCCCTGTTGTGTGTCTTCTTTTGAGAAGTGTCTCTATTCAGGTTCTTTGCCCATTTTTTTTTTTTTTTTTTTTTTGAGACAGAGTCTCGCTTTGTTGCCCAGGCTAGAGTGAGTGCCGTGGCGTCAGCCTAGCTCACAGCAACCTCAATCTCCTGGGCTCGAGCGATCCTTCTGCCTCAGCCTCCCGAGTAGCTGGGACTACAGTCTTTGCCCATTTTTTAATCAGGTTATTTGTTTTCTTGCATTGAATTGTTTGAGTTCCTTATATATTTTCGATTAACTCCTTATGAGACATATGGTTTGCAAATATTTTCTCTTAATCCATAGGTTGTCTTTTCACTCTGTTGATTGTTTCTTTTGCTGTGCAGAACTTTTTCGTTTAATGTAATCCTATTTGCTTTTGTTTTTGTTGCCTGAATTTTTGTTTTGTTGCCTGAATTCATACCTAAAAAATCATTGCCCAGATCAACATCAAGGAACTTTTCTCTTATGTTTTCTTCTAGTAGCTTTATCGTTTTGGGTCTTATACTTAGGTCTTTGATCCACTTTGATTTGATTTTTATATATATTAGTAGTATGAGATAGGGTCTAATTTTATTTCTCTACATGTGCACATCCATTTTTTTACTTAATGTTATTATATATAATAACCTGATATATTCAAATATATACTATTTTTCTTTTTTTTCTATTTTTTATTTTAAATTTCAGAATGTTATGGGTATACAAACATTTTGGTTACATATATTGTCTTTGTACCACCCAAGCCAGAGCTATGAGCGTGCCTATCCCCCAGACAGTGTGCTCTGCACCCAATAGTTGTGAATTCACCCATCTCCTCTACCACCCTCTCACCTGCCCAACACCCGATGAATATTACTTCCAGGTGTGCACCTAAGTGGTGATCAGTTAGTACCAATTGAAGTACATGTGGTGCTTGTTTTTCCATTCTTGTGATACTTCACTTTGAAGAATGGGCTTTAGCTCCATCCAGGATAATATAAGAGGTGCTAGTTCACCATTGTTTTTTGTGGTTGAGTAGTACTCCATGGTATACATATACCACATTTTATTAATCCACTTATCTATTGATGGACACTGGGTTGTTTCCATGTCTTTGCAATTGTGAATTGTGCTACTATAAACATTCAAGTGTAGATGTCTTTATTATAAAATGACTTTTTTTCCTTTGGGTAGATGCCTAGTAATGGAATTGCTAGAATCAAATGGTAGTTCTATTTTTAGTTCTTTGAGGTAGTATCTCCATATTACTTTTCATAGAGGTTGTACTAATTTTTAGTCCCACTAGTAGTGTAAGAGTGTTCCTGTCTCACTGCATCCATGCCAGCATTTGTTGTTTTGGGACTTTTTGATAAAAGCCATTCTCAGTGGAGTTAAGTGATATCTCATTTGCATTAATTTGCATTTCCCTCATGATTAGAGACGTTGAACAATTTTTTATGTGTTTGCTGGCCATTATTCTGTCTTCTTTTGCA
Organism: Microcebus murinus; assembly: GCF_040939455.1. NCBI lineage: Eukaryota > Metazoa > Chordata > Mammalia > Primates > Cheirogaleidae > Microcebus > Microcebus murinus. The sequence goes on from NC_134108.1 coordinate 70,834,303, forward strand.
AATTGGGATGCATCAATCTACTAGACTTCAAGCTATACTACAAGGGTATAATAACCAAAACAGTATGGCACTGGCAGAAGAACATAGATATAAACCTTTGGAACAGGACTGAGACCCAGATGTAAAGCCATCCTCTTATTGGCATCTAATCTTTGACAAAGCAGACAAAAATATACATTGGGGAAAAGAATCCCTATTCAATAAATGGTGCTGGGAAAACTGGATATCCACATGCAGAAGATTGAAACTGGATATGCACCTCTCACCTCTCACAAAAATCAACTCACAATGAATAACAGACTTAAACCTAAGATATGAAACCATAAGAATTCTAGAAGAAAATGTTGGGAAAACTCTTATAGATGTCGGCCTAGGCAAAGAATTTATGAAGAAGACCCCCAAAACAATCATGGCAGCAATAAAAGTAAAATGGAACCTGATCAAATTAAAAAGTTTCTGCACAGCTAAAATAACTATCAGTAGAGCGAACAGACAACCTACAGAATGAGAGAAAATATTTGCATGCTGCATATCCGATAAAGAGTTGATAACTAGAATCTACATAGAACTTAGGAAAATTAACAAGAAAAAAAATCAAACAACCCCATTAAAAAGTAGGTGGAGGACATGAATAGAAACTTTGCAAAAGAAGATGGAATAATGGCCAGCAAGCATACTATATAAACTGTTTCTTACCGTACTGTCTTCTCTGAGTAACGTATCATAAACATCTGTACATGTCTTAAAATTATATTTCTATAATACATAAAGATAGTCTTAATAAAGCATAAATGTGTAACTTGGTGGTTTTAAATTTAAATTTAATATTTCTGTGGGATACTGAAAAGGACTAGCAACTATAAGAAATGTAAAAGAGGTTAGCTGAAACAAAGTGTTGGGGTTGAAGTTGATGTAGAAATCTTAATAGCAACGTTTATTTTTTGAGCACGTATATTATTTGCTAGATAACTTTCTAAGGGCTTAGGATACTTTTATATGTGAATATTCTAAGAGCAGAAGAGACAGACTATGGAAATAAAAAATAAGTCAATTGTCTAGAACGTTTGAAGACAGTATTATGGAGAAGGAAAAGAGAAGAGCAGGAGAGGGGAGATCAGGAGTATCAGCTGCTTTGCAAGAGGCAGTTGTAATTTTAAACAGAGTCGGCAGGGCAGGCCTCACTGTAAGATGATAATGGAGGAGTGAGGGAGGGAGTCATGTAGATACAAGGGGAAACATGTGCTAGACAGAGGGAATAGCCAGTGCCAAGCCCTCAGTGGAACGTGCCTGAAGACCAGGAGCAGCATGGAGACCAGGGTGTCTGGAGTGGAGTAAGAGGGGGAGAGTAGCAGATGAGGTCACAGAAATAAAGTAAATGAGAAGGTGTAAGTCCTAGAGTTTCTGATAAGCTATTTTGAAGAACATTGGCTTGTACTTTTAGTTAAATGGAAAGCCCTAAATGGTCTTCAGCAGTGACATAACATGATCTAATATTTTTAAAGAGAACACTCTGGTTTCTATGTTGAGAACAGACTAAACAAGCAAAAGAAGAATCTGGGAGATGGGTTAGGAATCTCTTGCAATAAACCCAGTGAGAGAGAATGGTGGTTTAGATTAGGAGTAAAAATTATCATAAAAATTTTTTACCCAGATTCTGAATAAAGATAAAGAAAATCACAAGGATATATATCCTTTTGGACCGAAGGCTTCCTAGCATAGTGGTTGTGAAAGTTTGGGCTCTGGAGTAGTTTGCCTGTTTTCACTTACAGATTTTGCCATTTGCTTGTTGTAATATGGTAGAAGGTATTTAACCTTTCTATGTTTCAGTTTCTTCATCTATAAATTAGGCATAATATTACAGCCCACCACCTTTTATCCATATTTTTAATTACAAAGCTTCAAAATCCAAATATGTAAAAAAAAAAGTCTCATTTGGAACAAAACTTGATCTTATCTGAGCTCATTTGGTGATAATATGTGAACTGAATTTATAAGATTATAATAGCCTTTATCAGACAGTGTCATTTATTTTTCTATAGAAATATTAATAAATTTGATTATAGGGGGCTTCATCAGAAATAAATGAGTTAATATATAGATGGAAGGATGGCTGGGGAGGGGGAGAGTAAGAGATGGGGAAGGTGAGTAGGAGAGCATTTGTGGCAAGTGCTCATCCATGTTGAATCTAGGTGGAGATACTCGTTTTATCATTCTTTAAACGTTTCCATAATATTTGAAATTTAAGTAAAGGGATGCTCTACTAACAGACAAAGTAGAGTTTCTAAAACTATTTCTGTATGATCTCTTCATGGCATTTTTCTGTCATATTGCATTTTATTTAGTGTATATATTTTGTTGAACTTTTGATGATTTTAGAGTTTTCCAGTAAAATAATTCTCATTGCTTCCCTTATAATTATAAAAAAAGAAACCTGTTTGAAATTGTGTTATGTGGTATAAATTTAGGCATTGTATTTATTTATTTATTTATTTAGACAGAGTCTTGCTTTGTTGCCCAGGCTAGAGTGAGTGCCGTGGCATCAGCCTAGCTCACAGCAACCTCAAACTCCTGGGCTCAGGCGATCCTGCTGCTTTAGCGTCCCGAGTAGCTGGGACTATAGGCATGCACCACCATGCCTGACTAATTTTTTTTTATATATACTAGTTGGCCAATTAATTTCTTTCTATTTATAATAGAGACGAGGGTCTCACTCTTGCTCAGCTTGGTTTCGAACTCCTGAGCTCAAATGATCCACCCACCTCGGCCTCCCAGAGAGCTAGGATTACAGGTGTGAGCCACCACACCCGGCCTAGGCATTGTATTTAATTAGAAAGGGAATTTTGAATGTGTGAATGATGTGATTGATGGATCTTCCAGGTATACTAGCATGTAGACTATATGTGTGTGTGTGTGTGTATATATATATATATATATATATATATATGATTTTTTTTTTTGAGACAGAGTCTCACTCTGTTGCTCAGACTAGAGTACCATAGCATCATTGTAGCTCACAGCAACCTCAAACTCCTGGGTTCAAGCAATCCTTCTGCCTCAGCCTCCTGAGTAGCTGGGATACAGGCATGTACCACCATGCACAGATAATTTTTTCTATATATTTTTAGTTGGCCAATTAATTTCTTTCTATTTTGAGTAGAGACAGGGTCTTGCTCTTGCTCAGGCTGGTTTCGAACTCCTGACCTTGAGTGATCCTCCTACTTCGGCCTACCAGAGAGCTAAGATTACAGGTGTGAGCCACTGTGCCCGGCCCTATTTATATTTTTAAGCCCAAATTGACAAATGTCTATTAAACCTTTTCTACTGCAACAGCAGGTATTCAAAGACATCCAGAAAGTGAACAGGAAGATACCTCTTAATATATTTACTTTGTATGGACTTGGTGGTAGCTCATGGGACATAATAAGTGAAAGTTAAGGATTGATAGTTCTTCGAGGACTGCAGTTAACACAGTAGTTACAAACAGGTATATCTTTTAATTATACTTTTTAATATATATCTTAATGATATGATGCTTTCCTATAGCTAGATGTTTATTTTTTATTTTGAATGTGACATTAAAATCTGGCGAGATATCCAAAAATAAGTTCTTATATGAATAACTCTATTTCCATTTTTTTTTCCTAAATGACTGCTGGAATATCCATTTATTAGTTTTGTGTGAAATTTCTTTGCTCGTTGGCATAGATACTTTTTGTGGGTTTTTCAAGATGTCATGGATAATGTTAATAATTTTTAAGAATGTTGTTGGGCTTGCTTGGATTGTCTTGTTCCCATGTGCCCATAACAATTTAATTCTTGAAGAATTTCCAGTATTTGGTAGTGCAATCTGCTTATGTCAACAAATGTAAATTTGGTTAATTTGTACATAGAGGTGTGATTTTTGGAAGGTAGAGATAATTCTTTTTTGTATTTTTGCAGAATGCTGAATTTCCTATGTTACCAAATTACTTGTATTCTGTGAAACTCTTTTTAAAAGAAAATTTTTGTGCAAATTGGTAATGCAGGTATATGTAAAGGACAGCTAACGCAGATTTACATAATTTCTTTGGAAATTAAATTTATACTTCCGTATTTTCTAAATACTGTCTTCCTCTCTTTTGAGTTCTTTTTTTTTTTTTTTTTTTAAGAAACGGGGTCTTGCTGGAGTGTAGTGGTGTAATCATAACTCACTGCAGCCTCAAACTCCTGGGCTCAAGTGATCCTCCCTCCTCAGCCTCCTTGGTAACTAGGACTACAGGCATGTTCCACTATGCCTGGCTAATTTTTTTTGTTTTAATATTTTTAGAGACAATGTCTTGCTATGTTGCCCAGGCTGGTCTCAAACTCGTGGCCTCAAGCAGTCCTCCCTCCTTAGCCTCCCAAGTTGCTGAGATTACAGGCATGAGCCACTGCACCTGGCTTGAGTCCTTATTAGATATATATTATCATGTGACATATTTGACAATTAATCATGTTTCTACTTTTGATATTTCTAATGTTCCATCTGAGTATTCTAAATCTCCTCTTTTGGTACTTTACTATTCTGTCTCAACTAAATTGTAAGCTTCTAGAGAGAAGGGATCATATTTTATAAGTTACTCTTGTATTTCTCATGCTATTTTGACTAAATGCCTGGTTGCTGTTCAGTTAATATATGTTGTTTGCTACCTCATAGAAATAGTAGCTTAACATTATTCTGTTCATCCACTCACATAGAAAAGTATAAGGAGCCGGGCGTGGTGGCTCACGCCTGTAATCCTAGCACTCTGGGAGGCTGTGGCGGGCGGATTGCTCGAGGTCAGGAGTTCGAAACCAGCCCCAGCAAGAGCAAGACCCCGTCTCTACTATAAATAAAAAGAAATTAATTGGCCAACTAATATATATAGAAAATTAGCCGGGCATGGTGGCGCATGCCTGTAGTCCCAGCTACTCGGGAGGCTGAGGCAGAAGGATTGCTTGAGCCCAGGAGTTTGAGGTTGCTGTGAGCTAGGCTGATGCCACGGCACTCACTCTAGCCTGGTCAACAAGTGAGACTTTGTCTCAAAAAAAAAAAAAAAAAAGAAAAGTATAAGGTATTGCTGTGCTGTGTTCTTTTTTTTTTTTTTTTTTTTTTTTGAGACAGAGTCTCGCTTTGTTGCCCAGGCTAGAGTGAGTGCCGTGGCGTCAGCCTAGCTCACAGCAACCTCAAACTCCTGGGCTCAAGCGATCCTTCTGTCTCAGCCTCCCAAGTAGCTGGGACTACAGGCATGTGCCACCATGCCCGGCTAATTTTTTCTATATATATTAGTTGGCCAATTAGTTTCTTTCTATTTATAGTAGAGACGGGGTCTCGCTCTTGCTCAGGCTGGTTTCGAACTCCTGACCTCGAGCAATCCGCCCGCCTCGGCCTCCCAGAGAGCTAGGATTACAGGCGTGAGCCACCGCGCCCGGCCTGTGTTCTTCATTTCTCCTTCTGTTTAAGCATACTATTCTAACAGGCACATTCTCATAAATAATAGATCTGAAAGAAATTGGACTCCAAAGAATCAAGCTGTGAGAAAGTAAACTTTTGATTAAATATAGGCAATATAACTTTAAGCTCATATTATATTCTTTACAGCCACTCATCTTTTGGGGGAGGGGAGAGGGGAACAGGGTGTCACTCTGTTGCCTAGGCTAGGGTGCAGCAGTGTCATCATATCTTACTACAATTTCAAACTCCTGGGCTCAAGCAGTACTCCTGCTTTGGCCTCTGGAGTGGCTGGGACTATAGGTGCGTGCCACCATGCCCAGCTAATTTTTAAATTTTTTGTAGAGATGGGGTCTTGCTATGTTGCTCAGGCTGGTTTTGAACTTCTGGCCTCAAGTGATCCTCCTGCCTTGGCCTCCCAAAGTGCTAGGATTACAGGTATGAGCTACCACAACCTGCCCCAGCTACTCATCTTTATACAGTACATTAGTGATTTGATTTTGGCAAACAGAATGGGCTAATACAAGAGTTTGGTAATAATAGTTTTTTTTTTTGTTGTTGTTTTTTAAAAAGCATTTTCCAACATGTTACTTTTGGGTCATCAAAAGTTATGGTGAGAAAAGTGTTCAGTGCTCAAATTAATTGGAGAAAAACTGAATTAAACAAAATTAGACAGGATTCTTCATAGCATGGTTTCTCAGGATAGTACCTGTTTTACAAAATTTTTGGAGATGGGGATTAGATTTAATACAGATAATATATCTATTATAATTCTTGGCACAAAATAGTTATTTCCAAATGATGGTAATTGTTACTGTTATTATTGTAACTCCTGTGTTTATTGATGACTAAATGGATGATGATATCATGCATTGAATATTGGAATTTATAAGAGAGATAGAAAGCTCATTTTCAAGACATGTTAAAATTTTAAATGTCTGTGGGACTTCCAAGTAGAGGGGTCTAGTAGTCAATTAAGTATATAGACTTGGAATTTAGTAGAGATGTACTTAAGCTCCCAGTATTTTAAGTTGCACATTATTTATGCTATGCAAATATATATGTTTTGATTTTGACAGTCATATAGATTACCAGTAAGACTAATTATTAAAAAGAATCAATCAATAAGATGTTCTATTAGTTTGCTTTATTTTTTCCTAGAAGATTCTTAGAGAAATGCATAAAAGGAATTCTTAGGATGAGCCAAGGCAAAATATTAAAATAGTTTTTTCCTGCAGTTAATAATATCTTTGTATGCTTATTTTCTTCCGAATTCCAAAAAGAATTTGAAGTATTTATTAAATTGTGAAGACTAAACTTGCTTTATCTGAATTGTATGATTTCATATGAAGAAGTATATCTAATAATATGGAAACCAACATGACAATGATTAGAAATGGAGATGTATTAGCCAGGTGTGGTGACACGTGCCTATTAGTGTCAGCTGCTCAGGAGACTGAGGCAGGATGATCGCTTGAGCCAGGAATTCAAGGTCACGGTGAGCTATCTATAATCAGGCCACTGAACTCCAACCTGGGTGACAGAGCCTGTGTCTAAAAAGAAAAAAGAAGAAGAAATGGAGATGTATTCACATATGAAAGCATATGAGAATCTAAATAATGTTTATTCATATGGATACATGTGGTTTCTGCAGATATACAGCAAGTAGTGTATGATGAGGGTATGATGATTATGTGATGAGGGTATCATTTAAATAGATAATTTCATTTGTGAAATAGCAAGAAAAGAAGCTTAAAAGGAATAAATGTAAAAAGAAACCTTCCCAAAGCTAATACTCCTTTAATCAAAGAATGTTCTTATTATATAGTTCAGATTATATTAATAATTATTATACCTAACAAATGGGAGGTTAATAGGATGAAACTTTCATATTGTTCTTGCTTTATAAATTGTCTCTAGTTTTAAATTTACCTTGCTTTTTTACACATATCTGTTCTAAAGATATACTATACACGTATATGATGGTAATTTTATTTGATTAAGCTGTAAGTACTTCAATAACTCAGTAATTAATTATAAAGTGAGCTTAAATTGCTTATGTAAAAGAAACATGGTTTCATAGGCAGTATTAATAAGTGCAAGTCAGATTTTTAACCTTTGAAATAAGGCTGTGGCTCTGTCTTAGTCAATTTGAAGTGCCATAATAAATTACCACAAACTGGGTGCCATATCAGCAACAGAAATTCAGTTCTCACAGTTCTGGAGGATAGGAAGTCTGAGATCAAGGTGTCAGCATGGTTGGGTTCTTCTGGGTTGTAAACTGCCAATTTCCTGTTAAATCCTCACAGGCCAAAAAGCAGAGAGCTCTCTGTGGTCTCTTTAATGGAGGACACTAATCCCATTCATGTGGTCTCCACTCCTTGTGACCTAAATCACTTCCCAAAGGCCCTACCCACTAATACCATCACATTGGGGGTTAGGATTTCAACTTGCGAATTTTAGTGGGACACAAACATTCATTCTGTTAAAGGCACTTTCAATAGTTTGATGCTATTCTACTTGTTATTTGGACAATTATAATGTAAACTGCCAAGTGACTCAGTGTTAGTAGATGTATCTTCTGTCTTAGATCATCTCACTCTCAGAGATAGCCTTTTTTCATAGACTAGGATGGGAATTTCTGGGGAGTGGTGAGAGGAGGTCCTAAACTAAACCTCTGGATACCAGAGCTGCCCAGGTGAACTAGGACTATTCTTAATTGGATTTGCTTTCTTTAATTAAGCCACTTTAGAATTTTTAGAAATATTTAGGAGACTTTTAGGAACCAGAGAATATTTTTGGCTTATAGTTCTGGTTTAGTGTGTAACTTTTATTTTTTACTGTGTTATAAAATTAGAAATTTAGAAATTAGAATATTTGATGTTTAAGAGTACAAACTAACTTTTTAATGCTTCCAGGAAAATGATCATTTTAAGGTTATATATCATTAAATTTTTCATGATTTGCCTATGTTAATAAGCCCTTGATTTTGATTTATACTTGTTCTATAATACTCTTTGGTTCATTTCTTTCATTTCCCTTGAAATAGGCTTAGTATTTGAACCAACCCTAGTTTAAAGTATGAGAAAAAGAACTATATGGTAGAATGTTTCTTTCTAAGATATGAAACAAGCCAGATGGAATGTCTGGACTAGTTCAAGTCTGAACTGTTACCTTAGTTGATTTTTTTAGTTAGAGATAATTTTTTACAAAAAGTTGATTTTTTAATTTATAATAGAGATATAGATGATTTCTTGAGCTACTAATTCAAATTAGCTATTTCTTCTGAACAGAATAAATGATATATTTGTGAAAATGAGTATATGACTAGTGCTAAATAGGAGTGAGGTAGAGTATCCTATATCTTAAGTACTGGAAATTCAGTCAGTGCCCAGAAGTAGTTTAAAATACCAAACTATCTTCTTTCCTAAGCATTGCCTTAATTAGGAAAAATTTGGAGAATGGAAAAAATGTAGACATGATTCAAACATCAGTTCTTTACATCAAGACCTAAGGGTTGTCTAAATTTATGCATAGACATATAAATCTTTTTAGCAAGGCAGTGAAACTTATCTTTTACTGTAAAAAGCCCTTAAAAATATAAAGTAACAGTTCATCGAGTCTCCATATTCATCTAGAGACTTTAAATGTGGAAAACTTGAATGGAAATTTAGTTTAGGATCCAAAAATAACTTTGCTGCAAGCTGTGTGGTACACCCAGGTGTTTTGACTTAAGTTTACACATAGCATATGGAGAATTAAGAAAAATTGCCAAATTTTATCTCAAGTGGTATTTATTAAAGTGTATTAATTTGGGCATTATTTCCTCATCTTTAGGAAGGATGTATATTTTTAAGGAGGATTATAAATCTAACTCTTCATTACTAAAAATAATTTTTAAAAAGCCAGACAACAGTTTTTATATCGCTTTGCATTATATACCCAGACCACATCTGAAATATTGTGTTTGGTTTTGGATACCATGTTTTTGAGAAGATATATCCAGAGATGGTGACCATAGCAGTGATAGTTATTAAAAATTTGTCATGTGAGAAAGAGTTAGAGAAAATAGGAATGTTTAGCCTAAAAGAAAAGACTCAAAAGTTAGATCCTCAATTCTTTGAAGGATTTTCATGTAGAAGAAAGTGTATACTTGCATGGCATAGCCTTAGAATGTAGAACTAAAATCACTGGATGGAATTATTATAGGGCTTCAGATTAACTTTCAAAGCTTTTCTGTTAATTTAACTATCTGACATTGGAATAGACTTCCTTATTCTCCATCATTGGAAATATTCAAGTGATTTGGATAATCATTGGTTGTATATGTTATAAATGGGATTAGTCTGTGGATGTTACTATAAACCAGCTGGATTCTAAGATCACTTGTAACTAGAACATTTTGTGAATGTTTTAAAAACGTAGCCTACAGATGAATAGTTCCAGGGATATAGAACATTCCCTAAATTACATCACACATCATTTGAGATAACTCTGTTTTCTAATTCAGAAAGTGCTTTAGTTATAACTTTTACCACAATTTCAAGAATTATTAAAAATAATAGATTTTCAAGCAAGAAGAATTTTAAATAGATTTAAAGTGCCTTACTGGGCCATCTCATCAAATTCCTACTCTGTCCCCCAAACAAACATGCAAACACATATCAGTTTACATAGTTATGTCCTGGCTATAATGTTTGGTTTTGAAATTTCTCTAAGTTGAATGGATAAAAAAATCTAATGTTGACATTTTCTTATTTGAAGTAATTATATCTTTCTGATCTAATTTTTAAATACTTTGTATGATTTTTCAGACTCTTTTCTGTAAATGCTTGAAAACTCTTGTTTATTTTTATATGTTTTTCCTGACTTAGCTACAATTTAGCTAGTAGAGAAATTATTAGGAAGAATTTTCTTGGAGGCACTGCTTCTACCCTCCTCCACTCAAATCAGTAGTTGAAGAGAAAGAGTAAGGACAGTGTTTGCTTTTATTATCCTTTCCAAAATTCCCCATATGCTTATCTAGGTATTCTTCTGAAAATTCAAAGGTTTGTTTTCATCAGCTTTCTTGACAAAATAATCAGCATTTATTATCATTTAATGTCACCAAAGATTTCTTTTATGTACCCTTAAAAATGTTGGGTGTTTTATACCTAGATAAATTTATAGTATACTTTTTGACATGGCATCGCCTGTTGTCCTGATTGGAGGGCAGTGGAGCTATCATAGTTCACTATAACCTTGAACTCCTGGGCTCAAGTGATCTTGCCACCTCAGCCTCCCAAGTGGCTAGGAATATAAGTGCACACCACTACATGTGGCTAATTTTTAAAAAATTTTTTGGGCCGGGCGCTGTGGCTCACGCCTGTAATCCTAGCTCTTGGGAGGCCGAGGCGGGCGGATTGCTCAAGGTCAGGAGTTCAAAACCAGCCTGAGCAAGAGTGAGACCCCGTCTCTACTATAAATAGAAAGAAATTAATTGGCCAACTGATATATATATATAAAAAAAAAATTAGCCGGGCATGGTGGCGCATGCCTGTAGTCCCAGCTACTCGGGAGGCTGAGGCAGAAGGATCACTCAAGCCCAGGAGTTTGAGGTTGCTGTGAGCTAGGCTGACGCCACGGCACTCACTCTAGCCTGGACAACAAAGTGAGACTCAATCTCAAAAAAAAAAAAAAAAAAATTTTTTTGTAGAAACAGGGTCTTGCTATTTTGCCCAGGCTTGTCTCAAATTCCTGGCCTTAAGCTATCCTCCCATCTCAGTCTCCCAAAGTGCTGGGATTATAGGTGTGATCCACTGGGCCTAGCCAGAATAAATTTTAAATATTTCAAATAAAGGCATAATAAAAATTTTCTATTTTAATTCAGTACTATATATTTTATTTAATATTTTATATTCACAATGGTAACATGTATAAAATGGTTGATACAGAGCCAGGTGCGGTGACTCACACCTGTAATCCCAGCTCTTTGGAAGGCTGGGTTGGGAGTATAGCTTAAGGCTGGGCAGCATAGTAAGACCTTGTCTCTACAAAAAATTTGAAAAATTATTCAGGTGTGGTGGCATACGCCTGTAGTCCCAGCTACTTAGAGGGCTGAGGCAGCAGGATCACTTGAACCCAGGAGTTTAAGGCTGCAGCAATCTATGATTGCACCAATGTACTTCAGCCTGGGTGACAAAGTGAGACCATGTCTCTAAAATAAATAAATAAATAAAATAATTTAAAAATATGGTTGATGGAAGGATTCCAAATTATATAATTATCTATTTAATATAAATCATGAAAGTTATTGAATTTCATTTCTAAGCAAATAAATTTCTCATTTAACAATATAAATCTTAGTCTTAATATAATTTGTGGCTGAATGAATGGCATTTATAATAATTTGGAAAGTATCATATTTTACATATTTTACAAAATATTACTGCTTCATTAAATAAAACATTTTCACTGTTATGAGGTAATTTATTTTAAAAGCTAAAAATGTGTAAGTATATTATTTCCCTATTCAAAGAAATTAATTTTTATTGGCAATGTGCTAAATAAATTCCATCTGTCTAATGAGGTTAGTGTTACCTTAGGATTCTTTCCAGTGTTTTTTTTACCATGGAAAGTACTTTGGAGTTTATCAGAACAACAGTCTATTTATTTATGCTTGATTAATTGGGTGCTTATACTAGTTTCAAAGTGAATAAATGAAGAAGTTATGTAAAATTATTTTATATACATTTTGAGTTTATATTTGTTTGGAAACAGTAGTTGGTCGTGATATGTGGAGATGAAGCCATTAACATTTGGTATTTGTAGGTTTTTTTAAATCTGCTTATTTTATGATTGAAAATAATCATTTCAAGGAAAGTATCATCCAGGTATCGTATACACACACACATACATACATACATACACAGAGAGAGAGAGAGAGAGAGAGAGAGAGAGGAGAGAGATTTGTTTTGAGAAATTGGCCCATGTGCTTGTGGAGACTGGCAAGTCCAAAATCTGCAGATATGCCAGCAGTCTGGAAACCCAGAGAAGAGCTGATGCTGTAGATTGAGACTAAAAGGCAGTCTTCTGCTGGTAGAATTCTCTCGTCTTCAGAGGAGATCAGGCTTTGCTAGTAAGACCTTCCATTGACTGGATGAGGCATTATGGAGAGTAATCTTTTTTATTCAGAATCTACAGATTTAAATGTTAACATAATTGAAAAACTACCTTCACAGAAACATCTAGATTATTTGATCAAACTTCTGAGTACTGTGCCTGGCTGAATTGACACATGAAATTAGCCAATGCATCCTCCTAGACCATTTTTGGGTCTTCTTATCTTAGGTTGATTATGTTTTCTACCTGGGCTCTGAGTTATTCAGTCCTCATTGACTAATATGTGTTAATAGGTAAAATGATATATTATGCTTGTTAATTAAGATTGTTCTCTCAAATGCTGGAGTGTTTACATGTGAAGAGTTTCATATATTGCTTTCCAGAAGAGCTTAATCTTAATAGATATTTCATAGGAATATTGTTCTATTACATTTTTACTTTTAACACTAGTTGGATTAATTATAGTAATTTAACATTTAAATCTAGTTTTAGAAATTGTCAAATAACATTATTGACTACTCAGTTCTTCCAGAAGGTTCTTATGTTTTGTTCCCAACTCTGCTATTATTTTTAAAGATTCTGTGTGCTCATTATTTCCTTTCTCCTTCCTTCCCTTACCAGGAATTTATTGAGTGTCTACTGCATGCCAGGCACTTTACTAAACATTGAATATAGGCAAATAAAAGATATGTTTTTTGCGTTTGTGGAATTTAAAGGTAATTCTCAAGTGAATAAAGAAATACATGAGTACAGTTCATGTTATGAAGGAAATGGATAGAGGACAGTAATAAACAATAACAAGGGGATTTCCTTTTATAGTGTAGTTAGGGATGTATCTCTGAGAAGATAATATTTAAGCTGACACTTGAAAGGTGAGGAATCAGTTTGTGAAAATCAGAAAAAAGAAAAAGGAAAACATTTGAGACTGAGGGAATAGTGTGTTCAAAAGGTCTGAGACTGGGTAGGGTGGCATGAGATGAGGTCTGAGGTAGGCAGCAGTCACATGCATGACTCATAGAGTCCTGTGGGTCATAGTAGAGTGTCATTAAAATTCTTAGTCCATTTGGAAAGCCATTGAGCTATATGAAGCAGAGGAATGATAGCATCCAATTGAAGTTTCAAAAGATTACTCTGACTACTATGTGGATAAAAGATTGGAAATGAGAGGCTAGAGCCAGGTGGAAAGACCAGAAAGACTGTTGCGGTATTGGTTCCCCTTCCATCAGTCCTAATTGCTTTCAGTGGATTTGATTCTCTTAGGATCTGGAGCAAGGAAATCAAGTGAGACTGTAGGCTAACTCAGTTGACAATAGCAGTAAGCAGGTCGCCTGGGAATAATTCCCCAGTCTTGTAGTCCATGGCTGTAAGTAGGTGAGGTGATAGGACCCCCAGGTATTTATACAGACTCTAAGTACATCAGCTGGAGATAAGGGGGTCCGCTGTCATCAGAATTTCTCACGCTTGCAGGCTTAGTACTGTTCATTTTATTTATAACCCAAGCCAGTCCCCTGGTGATCTTGTCTTTGTTCACTGCACAAATCCATCTCCCCCTGCCTCTACCAAGGAAGAGCAAACTAAACCATTTTTATCCAGCCACTAAACATTATTCATTTCGTTTCTGTGCACCTATTTTTTAAATTAAAATATTATTAACGTGGGGGTGGAGTGTTTTTACTCTGCCTGCATAGTTCATTCTCAGCTGGGCCTTCTGCTCCTCAGAGTTTAACTCCAGCTGTGCTTTTGGCTCACCTCGCTTGTGTGGTTACAAGAATGTAAACACCCTGCAGCCTTATCCTCCTTATCTCATATATTTCTCTCCATGTTCCCTATGAATTCATTGGCTCAACATTTAATTTCCATGAACTAAATCTAATACATTTCCCCTCTCCAATATAATATATTTCCTTCTTAATCTGTACAACTAAGTGCAGTGATCCACTCCACCCACTGAAATATCTGTACTCTCTAAGGAAAAGAATATTTTCCTTTTATTCTGTATATTCTCTTATTCACTGTAACCAGAGAACTTCTAAGACAATATCTCTATCCCAGATCTCTTTTCCTAAGCTTATTACTCATATTGCCAGCTATTAACTATTCCCGCTTATCTCTAGTTGTATGGCACACAACTACCTTCACCTGCCTACTCCCCAGCCTAACATCCCAGTTTCCCAGGTTTCCTAACTTTGTAAGCTACAAAAACAATCAAAAGAGAATGGGGTTTTCAAAAAGGTATATCTAATTATGTCATTCTCCTGATTAAAATCAGTGAATTGCTCCCCACTTCCCCTATGATAAAATTCAAACTCCTTAGCCTGACATTCAAGAATTTTTGCAGTCTGGCCCCTTCACCTACCTCTGCATCTCCATTGTTATCTTGTTCCTACTCCTCCCACCTGGCTCCCCACATCAAGTTGAGTACCCTCAAAATCTCCTGGGTACTTTCACGATCTGTATCACACTGACATGTAATAATTGACTTTTTTTTTCTGTCTGTCTATTGACTGTTTTTTTCTTGAGGGGGGCAACTTTGTATCCTTCAACTCTACCCCAGACCCTAGTAGAATTAGCAGTCTTTGCTGAGTGGATAAATGGGCAATAGAGCATGAATAAACATTGCCTGCCTGGCATGTTGTTTGGACCTGAAGAGGCATGGTTTGAATGCCTGCATTGCTTCTTATTAACTGTATGATCTTGGGTCTATAACATCAATTCTGTGAACTTTAGTTTCCTCATCTGTAAAATTAATATTGTTATTATGTTTAAATTATTGTTATTATGTTTAAATAATCTCTTAAACTTTTAAATAACCTCTTAAACTTTTCTTTTTTCTTTCTTTTTTAGACAGAGTCTCACTCTGTTGCCAGGCTAGAATGCCATGGCGTTAGCCTAGCTCACAGTAACCTCAAACTCCTGGACTCAAGCAATCCTACTGCCTCAGCCTCCCAAGTAGCTGGGACTACAGGCATGTGCCACCATGGCCAGCTAATTTTATGTGTATATATTTTTAGTTGTCCAGCTAATTTCTTTCTATTTTTAGTAGAGATGGGGTCTCACTCTTGCTCAGGCTGATCTCGAACTCCTGAGTTTAAACGATTCTCCTGCCTTGGCCTCCCAGAGTGCTAGGATTATAGGCATGAGCCACCATGCCAGGCCTTAAACTTTTCTTTTGATTGTTTTTGAGCAGAACTTAAAAGACTGATTTATCTAAAGTTCAGATGTACCTACAGTTCTCAAATATCATATTCTTAAATTCTGAAATAGAAATTTTCTAAGTATTAAAATTTAGTTTGATACTATGATTGTAGAGGTTACATCTGTAACATACTTAGTTACGATGTTATAAAATATATTCAGTAAAATATAAGAATAGAAAAAAAAGATGGGTATCATATGAATAGTCATCAACTGAAATTATATTTTTGAGAATTGGATTTCAAAAACCTATGCAAATCATATATTATAAATATCACTAATGGAGTTATTTCTTAGACACTAACAAATCAAGAGTCATAAAAATCACTGAAAATATGTTTTTAAAACTATTCATAGAATATAAAGGAAGTTAATATATTATTCTGCCTCATGACCAGTATATCATATTTGGTGCCTCCAAGGAAATATAAATATTTCTGAAGACAGATGGAAAGTGTTAAGTCTAAGCAGTAATTTAAATGATATAAAGTTTCTCAAGGAAGTCTTCACCCAGAAAAAAAATTTACTTGATCTTGGGGAGTTATTTTTTTTTCACATGAGCAGATAAGGTCACTGAATTTTCTAGTAAAATAAATGAGATAATGATATAGACTTCTTTTTGCAAAGATTATTTTTATACCAAGTTTAGCTTGTAACTTATTATTATCTTGCAGTTATAATGCATTCCTAACATGTGTCTGTTTCTTGGACATGGTAATATGGTTTCCTTCCTTTATTACTGTTCATTATTTCCCATGTAACAAAATAGGACACAGAGTTTAAAAATCTGAAAAGTTATATCAATGAAATTCATTTTATTAGTGACATAAATAAGGAGGCAATTTGAACATTGTATATAATAAATAAGTAACTCACTATCATGAGCAATGCCAAATAGTATATAGAACTGCTTTCTCCTTGCATTTATTTGGAATGAGATACATACCAAAAAACAAAACAAAACAAAAGCCCATATAATCCCAGAGGGCAATCTTCTTTAGTCTGTATGCAGAGAAAACCACCAATAACTATGGTGGGAAGAATTCTTTGTGGTTGGAAAACAGATGAGCAAGTTGCTGAAAGTCTCATTTATGTATTAAGCTAGTTCAGCCAGTTTAAGAGTTATATGAAGGATTTCTATTGTCCAAGTATCTGCCAACTGCCACCTTGGATTGGTAAAATAAAAACCTTCCCTCCACTCATCTCCCCCAGTCAATGGATAAATATTAATATCTGAGTAGAGAATATATATCCCAGTTTGATACTTTAACAATATAGCAAACTATCCTCAGCAAAGATTATATTTGATTTGTTCAACTTGATTTTTAGGCATTTGTAGTTTAACATTATATCCTGGTTTTTTTTTTTTTTTTTTTTTTTTTTGAGACAGGGTCTTACTTTGTTGCCCAGGCTAGAGTGAGTGCCGTGGCGTCAGCCTAGCTCACAGCAACCTCAAACTCCTGGGCTCAAGCAGTCCTCCTGCCTCAGCCTCCCAAGTAGCTGGGACTACAGGCATGCGCCACCATGCCCAGCTAATTTTTTCTATATATATTAGTTGGCCAATTAATTTCTTTCTATTTATAGTAGAGACGGGGTCTTGCTCTTGCTCAGGCTGGTTTTGAACTCCTGACCTCGAGCAATCCGCCCGCCTCGGCCTTCCGGAGTGCTAGGATTACAGGCGTGAGCCACCGCGCCCGGCCTATATCCTGTTTTTAATCGGAGTCTATATGAGAAAGAAATGCCAAATAGAGAAGGCTTTTTTTATATCTTTTATTACAACTGCTCTTAGAAACAATGTCTAATATATTGTTCTATGTTTTCCCATTTGATAAATTCCTCTCAAAATTAAGGAAATTTCCTTTTTTTTCATTCTCTTTTGTTAGACTTGAGAACTAACTCAATTTTCACTCTTGGCCTTTGACTCTATATATTTTGAGTATTTTGTACTCAATTGTAGTAGTTTTCCTTAGACCATATTTTTCCTATCTTTCCTTCCCCCTCTGCCCCTTGTATTAATTCTCTTTAATGGGTGAGACTTGCAAACCCACGTTTTAGACAGTCATTAGCCCTTGACTTCCTCCTAAACTAAGTGGAGAGCCCATGTCCTTAAAAAAAAAACAAAATAGCAGCAGCCCCATCTTGTCAGAGTGTCACACTTTCTCCCTCCTCCAGAGTGGGCGCCTTCCTGCAGCTCAGAGAAAAACAGGGTAAAGCTGTGTTCTGGATATCTCAGGTTCCTGTCATTTTTCTATGATTTGAATGATTTCGTTGTTTTACTGAATCTATGACTTTTATTGGTATTACCTCAAACCTTTAATTTAGTAGAAACCTCTATTGATTAATTGTTTTGTTTTAGTTTAAAAGGAAAAAAGAACAAGACCATAAAATGAAACCGTAATTTGAGTCTTTGTTTGCATTTGTAATACTTTATAAACACCAGTCCCTTTGTTTTCCCATCTGTGAACATGTGACATAGTTAATTAGCAAGATCTTGAGGGAGTCTGAAGGCTGAGATCCTAGTGGCTTTATACATTTTCTTTCAAGTAATTCTCCACCAATCTAGTGCCTCTCCCTTTAAACTAATTTATTTGTTATGTATTTGAGAGTTTAAAAGATTGAATTCTTTTGGTTGCCAGTATGCTGCCAAATATTAGGATGAATTTAAATATTTTCAATAGCTATACACACAAGTCTGCAATTGTAGGTTTGAGAGTAACTGTGGTAATTTCATCAATGCCAAATGATTATCATTCCCCCAATCTAAAGAGACATGCTTGATAGAAAGTTGTCTTTTTTTTCTTTCTTATTACTTCATGTCATATTGCAAATAAACCAAAATATGACTACGCCATTGGGGAATCCTGCAGCTGTTAACATGTTATGGGAAACACAGATCCTTAGTTTAATCAGAATACTCGGGAAATAGTTAAAAGTTTAAAAATTCATAGGTTTTATTTGAACACTGTATTTCTTGGATTCTAAAATCATTAGTAATTTTTTATTGAAGTAGATGTATTCTTGGTATGTAACTAAATTAATTTGTTTAAGAATTTCAATCAATTTTGTGGCCAGTCACATTCAGAAATGAATGTTATTTAACAAGGAATTTTTGCATCAAATAGAGAACTAAGATGGCACATCTGTCAACATCAGTAAAAACTCAAATGTTTGCCTATTACTGTAGATTATTGGACATCATACTATTTTGTTTGCAAGTCCTTTAAGAGAATTTTGAAAAACTGTGCAGTCCTTACTCTTTTTGACATCTGACAACTTTTGTCATAAAGTTGAATAGTTGCAAAGAATGTAGTTTCCAGCAAATTTAAAAGATTGATATATCAAAATAATACTATTATATCTTTCATTTAAATGTGTCCAAAGGAATACAATTATATATTTCATCATACATTTAAAATATATGAAAACAAATGCTTCCTTAACAGAAATACTGGAATGCTCCTTAGTCTCCTTGAATTTATATTTTAACTCCACTCCTGTTCTTGACTTTGTCCTAATGTAATACATCTTAATGCTTGAAAGCCTTTTATTGGTCAAGCATTATACTTCTGTGCAATTACACATATATAAAGTAATATTAATATTTTTATTATTTGTAATTAAGGCTATAACTTAAAAATTTCTCTCATTAGGATTATTGCTATCATACAGTTGATCTAACAAGATATGTGTGTTCAATTTTGATTAGTTATTAAACATAAATTTTATTGGAAATGAACAATTTAATAAAATGGACATTTCTCCCCCTAATTTATGTATGTGTAGCATTCATGTATATGTTACTTAGTAGATGAGACTGGAAAGAGTTTTGTTAGCCTTGTCACTTAATTCTTAGAACTTTTTCCAAGTTATGTGTCAAAAATCACATAGAGATATATCATGAAAACTCATTTTTAATGGTCCTCCAACTGATAACTCTATTATATCCTCCTTCAAAATTGTTCAAAGCAAAGAATTAGAAGCCACCTGAATTGCAAAAGGATTTATTACCTGGTTATCAGAGTCATCACTTTTTTAATTTCTGAGAAGTATTTCTAAAAGTCTTTACCAAGACTTTCTAAATGGTCATGAATATGTTTATTCTTTCAGTTAAACACATTTTGTTTAATCAGATATACTCATAAAGTGTTGTGAAAATTGAAATATTAATTTCAATACATATTCAACATTAAATGTTTTCAATATAAAATGTGTGTACCTTACATTTACTTTTGTTACGACCTTGAAGTTACAGATTTAGCTCATTCGCTTAATGGAAAATACTTGCCATATAACCTCACTGGCCCAAATAATCCTCTTTATCAAATATTTCAGGCAAATTAGACTTACTTTCTGCCAGAAAATTCTGACTTTTATTTTTCAATTCAAGTTAATGTGTTAATATTTCTTTTTTTGAAAATTACAAACACCATTGAGAAATAGCTCATAGAACACATCACATGTAATTAATAAAAGTCATAATGTCAAGATTAAAATTATGCAAATATAGTTAAATTGATTTATCTATTTAAAAAATAAAGTATAAAACAAGATAGTTGTTTCTCATTTACTAGTTTGTAATAAAGCAGTGTCATTTATAGCAGAAACTACAAGTTATTTATGATATAGAGTGAAACAGGCATGATATTACTTGGTAAGTATGTATGCATGTATTAAGTTCTGGTGTTGGGCTTTTAGAAATGATTTGATAAGAAATATATGTGATTAATAAAAAATAAATCCATTAATCTTTTTAGACATAATGATCAAACTTTCTGCATATTTAGTGAATGATAAAAACACATATTGCTAAAAGTATTGGTTTGGTCATTGGTAAATAATTTTAAATTTTGGACAAAGATATAGAAAATATGAAGCAGTTTATAAAATAAAATAATGTGAGGATTATTTAATAGAAATAAAAATTTCATAAATTTGATAAAATGTTATCCAATATCTGATTGGATGATACATCTTTTATTTGAATGAAATAACATGAAATTTTTATCTGCAAGTTTTGTCCAGTATGTCTAGAAATATTTAGTAGTTTTGGAAAATGCTCAGTTTGTGTTAAAACAATCAATATCACTATTTACTGCTTTCAGCTGTTTGATTTCTTCCTCTCCAAACATTTCTAATTATTATAAATAGCTAGAAGCATATGGTTTTTGTTAAATATATGAGGGAAAAAGCCATTTCTGATGTATGGTTCTTTTGTCTTTCTTTCATGGGTGTCTTCCTCAAGGGCAAAGTCACCTCCACACACTACATTGTCAGAATTCACAACCAGAAGACCCTGATTCTAGGGTAGAGAAATATGAGAGGTAAATATTAATATCTGGAAATTGATTCCCTTAAAACTATCCAAATTTATGTAGTCCTGGGAAAGTCTCTCTGACCGTACCCCAGTCAGTCTTGGGGCTCCAGGAGCAAGTGTTTCAAGAGACAGGAAGAGAAAGCTGCTAGTTTCTTAAGGACTGGTTGGAAACCAGCTCATGATTACTCCTCCGTATTCTATGGGTCAGAGTCGTTACAGAGGCCATCCAGATTCAAAGAGGAGACATAGACCCCACTTCTCTATGGGAGAAGGGTCAAAGAATTTGTGATCATCTTTAATATGCCTCAGATACTATATGCCAAACACTGTGTTAGGTCACTGTAATAAAATAATGAACAAAACAGATGTAATGGTTTGCCTCATGAAGCGTGTGGCCTAATAGAGGAGGCGAACAAACAAGCAATTATAATACTGTGTGATTCTCTACAAAAAAGACACCTGCACTCGAATGTTTATAGCAGCACAATTCATAATTGCAAGGCTGTGGAAACAGCCCAAGTGCCCATCAATCCAAGAATGGATTAATAAAATGTGGTATATGTACACCATGGAGTACTATTCAGCTCTAAGAAACAATGGTGATATAGCACATCTTATATTTCCTGGTTAGAGCTGGAACCCATACTACTAAGTGAAGTATCCCAAGAATGGAAAAACAAGCACCAGATATATTCTCCAGCAAACTGGTATTAACTGAGTAGCACCTAAGTGGACACATAGGTACTACAGTAATAGGGTATTGGGCAGGTGGGAGGGGGGAGGGGGGCGGGTATATACATACATAATAAGTGAGATGTGCACTATCTGGGGGATGGTCATGATGGAGACTCAGACTTTTGGGGGGAGGGGGGAAATGGGCATTTATTGAAACCTTAAAATCTGTACCCCCATAATATGCCGAAATAAAAAAATAATAATAATACTGTGTGATAAAAGCCATGATAGGAGAGTACATGATACTATGGAATCATATAGGAGAGGCCTCTAACCCTGATATAACTAGAATTCAGGTACAACTCCCCCAAGGAAGTAGCCTAAGAAACCTATTGTGAATCATGTTGTTAGTATGATAATATTACAGCTTTCTGAAAGCATATTTCTCACTCATGCTAGACTTCTAGGAAACTAGTGACAGGATTTCCAGTGATAGTATAAATTTAATTTATGTAAGGATGGTCTAAATCTGAGGGAAAATAGGCATTATTTGGTTTATGGAGTAGGATTGGAAGGATCAGTTTCTTTAAGCCTAGTAGTAGCAACCTCCCCTGGAAAATTCTTTGAAAAAGTGGCCTCATATCAGAGGAATTTGCTTGAACTACATGTGTCAGTATACGAAGTCTGTCCATATGGCTTATATTTTTCCTTTCTTTCTTTCTTTTCTCTTTTCTTTTCTTTTCTTTTCTTTTCTTTCTCTCCTCTCCTCCCCTCCCCTCCCCTCCCCTCCCCTCCCCTCCCCTCCCCTCCCCTCCCCTCCCCTCCCCTCCCCTCCCCTCCCCTCCCCTCCCCTCCTCTCCTCTCTCTTTCTTTCTTTTCTTTTCTTTTCTTTTCTTTTCTTTTCTTTTCTTTTCTTTTCTTTTCTTTTCTTTTCTTTCTTTTCTTTTCTTTTCTTTTCTTTTCTTTTCTTTTCTTTTCTTTTCTTTTCTTTTCTTTTCTTTTCTTTTCTTTTCTTTTCTTTTCTTTTCTTTTCTTTTCTTTTCTTTTCTTTTCTTTTCTTTTCTTTTCTTTTCTTTTCTTTTCTTTTCTTTTCTTTTCTTTTCTTTTCTTTTCTTTTCTTTTCTTTTCTTTTCTTTTCTTTTCTCTTTTTTTTCAGTTAGAGTCTCTGTTGCCCTGAGTAGAGTACTGTGGGGTCAGCCTAGCTCACAGCAACCTCAAACTCCTGGGCTCAAGCGATTCTCCTGCCTCAGCCTCCCGAATAGCTGGGACTACAGGTGTGCACAATGATGCCTGGCTAATTTTTCTATTTTTAGTAGAGACAGGGTCTCACCCTTTCTCAGACTGGTCTTAAACTCCTGAGCTCAAGTGATCCTCTCACCTCGGCCTCCCAGAATGCTAGGATTACAGGCATGAGCCACCATGCCTGGCTACATATGGCTTATATTTTTCTGTTGGTGAATTTTCTTTTCTCTGAAAAGGAAGAAAAATACTACCTAGAGATAATGCCTGTAAACAGTAGCTTTTCCGGTTAGGTTAATAAAGGCCTACTCCTGTCATTCTCAGTATATGCACGTGGGTCTCTCTCAGTTTTCTGAAACGTTAGAAAAGGAAATGAGACTAATTGGGTGAATGGTTTGATTGGTTAGTATTGGGTTTAGATAAACTAGTCTGCAAGAATACAGACTTCAAAGTAAAAATCTGCAAAGGGAAAGACTCTACTGGATAAAGGCCCAGAGTTAAAGTGGGATTTACTTTATTAGCAATTTGAAAGGGATCTGAAAACAAAACTTCAGCTAAGAAGCTTTTGCTATTCAAGAATGCTTGAAACTATTATAATAAATTTTAGAAAGCTTATAGCAACAGCAGCGTGGTTAATGAAAGTTGTTATAATAACGATAGAGATTCCCTACAGATTTTAGAATCATGAGTCAGCGTGGGTAAATTTCATGTAAACGTTGGGACAGATCTTAATGGTCTGAGTAAAGTGTTATATGTTTAGAGGTGATTGAATTCTACTGTATTTTTTTTTTTTTTTAATTGAAGTTTCTTGTCTTTTGGGTCTTTGCCTTTTTTCATAAAAAGCAATGGCATTACTCTGGTGCACTTCCTTTATTAAGTGTCTCTATTATTTCCGCTCTTGGATCCCATTGCATAGTCAGTTTATATTGGCCCTAGCTATGACTCTCATTCCACAGATATTAAGTAACTGAAAGATGTTTTTCTTTGCATTGCCAATAAATGTTTGATAGAATGTATGTATTTTCACTTAAAAGTGAAAAATGCTTTTTTCCCTTTACTTCATTGCTGTTAATTTTAATGTTTGGAAGGAAATCTGAGATACCAGACTAGGTGTGAGGCTAAGTAATTATTCTGTATGATAGATTTTGCTAACTCAAACAGGATGAGTATAGTATAGATGATTGGCAAGTATTTGGTACTTTTGCAGTTGCTTTTTGTGTATAAGAGTCGACCATTCTATCTATGGCCATTTCTCTGTTTCTCAATCCTCATTTCAGCTATACTGCTTCATAGCTCTGGGTGTTTCTTATTTTCTTCACTATAATGTCATATTAAAACAATGTTAGTGTGTATTAGTATCTTTGGTGCTACACTCTTTACTGAAAGGAAGGTTAGAAGAAGCAAATACCCCCTAAGAGGTTGAACACAGCATAGGTAAAGATTGACTGTTTTCCTGCAAAGTTAAATTGTAGAAATTTTTGGTGCCTTTTTCTCTCATCATATAATATCTTAGAATAATTGCAATACAGACTGAGAAAGACATGGATATGTCAGCTACTTTATTTTCTTAACTTTCAGTGTTACAGAAGAATCTGAACACATCTTTCTAAATTTATCCACTTTAATATTTAACAGGCTTTACAAATGTAAGCCTGAGTTACTTCTGGGTTACTTATAAAATAAATTTTATTCTTGATTGAGATTTTTTTTTGAGACAGAGTCTCATTTTGTTGCCCAGGCTAGAGTGAGTGCTGTGGTGTCAGCCTAGCTCACAGCAACCTCAAACTCCTGGGCTCAAGCAATCCTACTGCCTCAGCCTCCCAAGTAGCTGGGACTACAGGCATCAGCCACCATGCCTGGCTAATTTTTTCTATATATATTAGTTGGCCAATTAATTTCTTTCTATTTATAGTAGAGACGGGGTCTCCCTCATGCTTAGGTCGGTTTCGAACTCCTGACCTTGAGCAATGCTCCCGGCCTTGATTGAGATTTTAAAAATGATTCTTAGACTGTTTGTAATAATCTCATAAATATTTTTAAACTATTATCTTTTTCTGTTTACATCTTCTCTGATGCATCCTTTTTTTTTTTTTTTTTTTTTGAGACAGAGTCTTGCTCTGTTGCCTGGGCTAAAGTGCCGTGGCATCAGCCTAGCAGCAACCTCAAACTCCTGGGCTCAAGCAGTTCTCCTGCCTCAGCCTCCCGAGTAACTGGGACTACAGGCATGTGCCACCATGCCTGGCTAATTTTTCCTATATATTTTTAGTTGTCCAGCTAATTTCTTTCTATTTTTAGTAGAGATGGGGTCTTGCTCTTGCTCAGGCTGATCTTGAACTCCTGAGCTCAAAGGATCTGCCCGCCTCAGCCTCCCAGACTGCTAGGATTACAAGTGTGAGCCACCACACCCGGCCTTACAGCATATTTTAAACCTACTATTGAGAACAACTGCTTAGAAAAAAAGATTCCTTTCAAAATATTACTGCTCACTGACAATGCACCTGGTCACCTAAGAGCTCTGATGGAGATGTACAAGGAGATTAATGTTTTCATGCCTGCTAACACAACCACAACATCTGTTCTGTAGCCCATGGATTAAAGAGTAATTTTGAGTTTCAAGTCTTATTATTTAAGAAATACATTTTGTAATGTTATAGCTACCATAGATAGTGATTCCTCTCATGGATCTAGGCAAAGTAAATTGAAAACATTCTGGAAAGGATCCATCATTGTAAATGTCGTTAATAGCATTTATGATTCATGGGAGGATGTCGGAATACCAGCAATAACAGGAGTTTGGACGAAGTTGATCCCAATTTTATTTAGCCATAAAAGAATGAAATCATGTCTTTTGCAGCAATATGGATGGAATTGGAGGCCATTATCTTTTTTTTTTCCTTTTTTTTTTATAGCTTCCCTTCAATGATATTGTGGAAGCCATTATCTTAAGTGAAACAACTCAGATACAGAAAGACAAATACTGCATGTACTCACTCATAAGTGGGGGCTAAATAATATGTACACATGGACATAGAGTGT
Source organism: Microcebus murinus (assembly GCF_040939455.1). Classification (NCBI taxonomy): domain Eukaryota; kingdom Metazoa; phylum Chordata; class Mammalia; order Primates; family Cheirogaleidae; genus Microcebus; species Microcebus murinus. The sequence continues at coordinate 70,860,312 of NC_134108.1, forward strand.
GGAACAACAGACACTGGAGACTCAGAGGGTAGGAAGGTGGAGGGGGTGAGTGATGAGAAATTACTTAATGGGTACAATGTACACTATTTGGGTGATAGATACACTAAAAGCCCAGACTTGACCACTAAATAGTATATCCGTGTAACAAAATTGTAGTTGTACCCCTTAAATTTATACAAAGAAAAAAATAAGTAAAATTGAATTGTAATACTTAGTATATTACCACCATTTGGAAGAATATTGCCAATCTTAGTAGTCACTTTTGATTTCTGGAAGCTACAGCCATCTGTTTATGCTGTTTAGATCTGGACTGTCAGTGCTATGCATTGGTAATTTGGATACCTGAATGGTCTTCTTGTATATCCACAGATCATATAGCTCTTGGCTGTTCTCCATCCTAGGATTTTTGCCCTAGTGTTTCACCCACCAATGGGACAGTTAGTGCCTCAATCACATCTGAACTATCTTCCTTTTTCCTTACCTTTATTCTTTGTGTTATTTCCTTTTCTGAAGGAGAATTCTTTCTTCACACAAATTTCCTGACTTCAAGAGTTTATAATCTAATAAGGCAGACATATAATAAAATGAAAAATTATATGACAGCATGATGAGTGTCATAGTAGAGAAAAACAGCAGAGTTCTATGGGATTTCAGAGGGATTCCAAACTCATCTTGAGAATGTGGGTCAGAAAATATTTCCAAGAGGAGGTAACATTTGAATTGCCTCTGATAAGCAATTAGGAGCTACCCTAGCAGCGAAAGGGAGCTGGAGGAATTGGAGGGATGCCTAAATGAATCCTCAGAAGATCACTCAGAGTTAGAAGCTAGATAGTTCTCAGGCTGACTTAGTTGATCAAATGCCAAGAACAAGGGGTGGGGGTGGACGACAAATGGGAGATAAAGCCAAAGGATCAGACATAGCAGAAGCTGAGACAAAGTGGATTTTGAAAATGAGTCCAAGGATTGGAGCAAAGCAAGGACTCCCTAGACCTTCATTCTTCATTAGAGTAAAAAAGATAAGGGCTAAACATTTGAAAATGCCAGCATTTAAGGGGTAAGCAGAAACAAAGAGACTATGAAGAATACTATGGAGTAGCCAGAGAGTGACAGTGTCAGGGTAAACTGAACTAGAGGACAGAGACACTCACACTTTATTCACTAATGCTATAATGAAAGAAAGAATGGGTACAGAGGGAAGGAAGTTTGTAGGTGGGTAGCTAGAGGGTGAGAGATCCTATTTTCTCTTGGGAGTAATGGAAGTGTGCTAATCTAATGAGAGTATAGAGGGATGTGGGAAAGGAGAGGGAAGGGACAGGAAAATACAAAGTAGCTCTCATGAAGAATCTAAGAACAGCTTGTAGGAGGTGCTTGGAGAAATCATGTTGAGTTGTGAGGACCTAGCTGACACTACAGAAACTGTGACGTATTCCTTTTTTGTTATTTATTTATTTTTTTTTAGGGGCATGATCTCACTCTATTATCCAGGCTGGAGTGCAGTGGGACCATCATAGCTCATTGTAACCTTGAACTCCTGGGCTCAAGTGATCCTCCTGATTGCCTCTGCAGTAGCTAGTACTACAGGGGTGCACCACCATGCCCAGCTAATTTTTATTTTTATTTGTTTAGAAATGGGGTCTTGCTATATTGCCCAGGCTGGATTGCCTAGGCTGGTCTCAAACTCCTGGCCTCAAGCAATCCTCCCACCTTGGCCTCTCAAAGTGCTGGGATCACAGGCTTGAGCCGCTGCACTCAGCCAGACTGTGAAGTTTTCAGTGGATCTAACATACCTCAACAAAAGGTTGAGTGCCTTTTACAAACATCACTATGCAATAGGAGTTGAAGAAAAGAGAAGGCAGATGAATTGATATACTTTTGAAGGTTTTCAGAAGGCATATAATGGAAAGAGAAATAGGCAAGGAAATTAAGAATTATTGGCAGAATGGATAAAATCTAGCTGAATAAAAAAGGAAGTTCAATAAGCATAGATTGATAATTTGAAGGAAAAAATAAAGCAGGTATCAAAAGACAGGAGATAAGCATTCGGGTACAGATATCTTTTTGATATAATGACTTCTTTTTCTTTGTGTAGATACCCAGTAGTAGGATTGCTGAATCAAATAGTAGGTTAACTTTTAGTTCTTTGAGGAATATCCATACTATTTTCCATAGAGGTTGTACTAATTTACAGTCCCACCAACAGTGTATAAGTGGTCCTTTTTTATTGCATCCATGCAAACATCTGTTGTGCTTTGATTTTTTAGTAATAGCCATTCTGATAAGGATAAAGTGATATCTCATTGTGGTTTTAATTTGCATTTCCCTGATGATTAGCATTTTTTCATGTGTCTGTTGACCATTTGTATATCTTCTAAGTGCCCATGAATTGATGAGTGGTTAAAGAAAATGTGGTGTATATATGTGCCATGGAGTACTACTCAGGCATAAAAAGGAATGAAATAATGTCATTTGCAGCAACTTGTATGCAACTGGAGACCGTTATCCTAAGTGAAGTATAACAGAAATAGAAAAACAAACACTACATGTTCTCACTTATGAGTAAGTGGAAGCTCAACTGTGGGTACACATGGTCATAAAGTGGTGTAACAGACATTAGAAACTAAAAAGGAGGGGGAGAGGGGTGGGAGCGAGGGATTAAAAACTGGGTGCAATATACACTATTCTGGTGATGGACACACTAAAAGCCCTGACTTCAGCATTATACAGTTCATCCAAGTAGTAAGAACACTCATACTTTCTAATATTTTGAAATAAAAATTATTTTTTAAAAAGACAGCAGACTTTAATGAGATCAATATATAGTTATACCAGAAGTATCATATTTGGAAAGATACGAAGTGGGGCATTAGGTCCTTACCTCACAGACTAAGTTGAAATTTTAGATAGATTTAAAGAATTGAATTAAACCAAGAAAAAATATTAAAATATAGACAAATGATTGATGAGGCAGGACTTTGTATATTTGAAAGAGATGTAAGAAATATGAAAGGAGAAAAGTCAATTTTTGTCACTGTATATAAATGGAAACAACAAAGAAATGTGAAAGATAAATAAAAAATTAGGAAAATAATTTCCACAAGTATGATGATAAGCAAAGGGATAAAAATTATCATGTGTAAAGATATGTTGTAGGTTGGCATGCCTCCAACAGCAGTAGATGATAATAGCTTGTTTTCATCCACCCCACACCAGTTTTCCATATTCCTCAGAGGTAGCAACATCAGTCCAACTGCACCCCTCCCTGTATAATACTCTTTTATTCTCTGATTGAAAGGGCTGGGGACCCCAGCTTGAAATATTGAAGCCTGAGCAGGGTTAAGAACACCCACATAGGAGGGTGGCCTCGCTCAAGACGTGAGAGGGAAGCAAGGTTGGGGTAGAATCTGTGTAGGAGGGTGGTCCAGTGCCACATGTCATTGCCCCAGTAGGTTGAGGAGGGCGTCCGTGTAGGGGGTTACCTACTTCAGAGAATGGGGTGTGACAGATGTGAGTGTGGTGTCCGCTCAGTAAGAGAAGGAGATTGTTTTCATATTTTTCATATATTGTTTTCATATATTTCAAGTATACTTATTTGATTAAATAAGTAACTATATTAAGCATAATGGGAGCTAGGTTTCTTACTGTAGGAAAAAGTGAAAACTGAAGGGAGAAAACAAAAATGAACCTTGCTGAAGTATTGTTGTGAACTTACAGTTTTCAGTATATAGATAGACAGATACAGAAGCAAATAAATATGTGTGTGTACACAAATGCACACAGATATGTGTGAAGTATGTATCTACATCGTACATACATATATAGTCTAGCTTTGTCCACTGGGTTGGCCTGGGAACAGCAACACCCCAGTAACAATGAGCACACCTAGCTCTCGGATGTAATTATCATATATCATTCTCTACCAGAAGGAACCAGAACTCCTTAGAGAAATTGCTGATTCCAGGGCTGTGCCAGACTAGGTAAAAGATGAACTTGGGATATGTTATACCAGAAAGTAAGGAAGTACTCAAAGACTGGTAGGGTTATGTAAAAAATCACAGACGGCAGCTTGAAAGGGCTCCCACTGGTTATAACCTGGGACAGTTTGGCCATCAAATAAATCACATTTGCAGCATATTAAAATTTATTAAATAAATCGATAAACCATGAGCCCATACTGATATGAATATATTGGAAGTTGGATGAAGAAGCAGTGTCTTTACAGAGTTTTGAAGAATCCTCCCATATAATATTTGTTAAATACAAAAGGAAAAAAGAATGACTTTGCAGTGAAGAAGCCTGGAGGGCACTACCTTAATCAGGGGATCAAAGTGAACATCACCAGTCAGGTGAGAAGTCGGGAATGGGGCCACCTGATGGTAAACAATGAGAAGAAGCCAGCATCACTGTGTGGTATTCCTGCAGAAGATGTATAATCTATCTAATCATTAGGAAATACCACACAGACTCAAATAAATTGAGGGACATTCTATAAAAACACTGAATTGTAATTTCAAAAGTATTAGGATTGTAGTATCTGAGGATTAGATGGGAATAATGGGTCAATATTAATTTTCTGGTTATGATTATGTAGGAGAATGTTTTTGTAGTGATGAGGCATCATGTTATCTGCTTAAATCAAACAGTGTAGGAAAAAACAATTCTTTGTATTACACTTAGAAGAATTCTTCTAGGGATTTACTACAAAAGTATGATCCTGTTGATCCATGCCTTCTTACCATTTTCCTCCCTTGACTTCCCTTGGCTTCAAAAATACTGATTGTCCTTCCTGTTAGATAATTTTTTTCTTAAGGACTATTCTTAGTTATCCTATTCTTTTATTGGGGTACTAATTTGTAAAGCTTTCCCCTTGCCCTTCTCTTCTTTCCCCATTGGTCCAATCTTCTATTCCTTTTGACTGTAGACATATGACTCTTAACTCTATATCTTTATCCCAGCTATTTCCTGATCTTCAGGCCTACATTTTATCCGAAGTTAGCTTTTTTTAGTAGTAATTTTCCCATCAACCCAGATCTGTTGATATAGCTCAACTTTGGCTTAACTGATAGGACTCAGTAATGCATATTCACATTTTGTGAAAAATATGAGGTCTAATTTTCTTATTTTAAAAGATCAGTTTCTGTAATGGAAGAGAGGATTATTAAGAAAATTGCAGAGTGGTTGCCTCCTCCAGTCTGTTTCCAAAAGAAAATAAAGTCTAGTTATGATAGAAAGTCTCATGTTATAAAATGAATTCTATTTTGATATGAAATAAACTTCATTAGGGATGTCATCTGAGACAATGTGAAAAAGTAAGAATATTATGTCATCTTCCAAATCTGTTTTGAGAGTGGAATACATATAATGTTAGAGGTTATGAGAAAAGTTTGAACTATTGTATATGAAAAAATAGTCCACACTTTAAAATTGTCTCAGTTCTAACATGAAACAGACACAAAAGTGTATTTTTTTAAGTATGAGTAGTTTTAATTGGCATGTTTAACATTCTTTGAATAAAAATTAAATATTTTAAACAAATTGATCAACAAAAATAGGGATGATAGAAAAGTGTTCACTGTAATTTCATTCATTTTAACATATCATTGATACTTTTTTCGTCTAAACTTTTCATTTTATAACTATGTATCTGCTGAAAATTAATGTTTCATATCCAACTCTATTCCAGACAATATGAGTCATTTCTGTCCCAAAAACACTTCTGTGTATCTTGTTAGATTTATAATCATGAAGACATTTCAGGAAGCATTGCAAATAAATCTCTTAAAAAGCTTGGTTTTGGTGTGACATTATGCATCTTTTATTGAGCTCTCTCTGAAGTGATTATTTTTGCCATGAATGAATCTCTACACAATGTAAAAAATTACAGGTAGTCAAGTGGCTCTTCCACTAAAGCTAAAATCAAATCTGTATATAATAAACCTTGACATTTAATTGGTGTTAATTTTGGTATCATTCGTTATCCCCCTTATTTAAAAAATGATGTTTCCTAAGACCAGCATTATTTGGAAAACCTTAGCTAACTAACCAGTTTCTGAGAAATATTTAATAGTATGTTGCCAAGAATATCTTTGATAATTCAACAAAAGTGCCTTCTCTAAAAAGTCCAAATATATTTCATTTTAATTTTACAATTATTTATTGAGGTCCTGCTGATTATATATAGGGTCAAGTTGGCTATCACAGGGATCCAAAAGAAATATATAACCTATAAAGAGCTTATAATCATTTTCAAGAAGCAAAATCATATGAAACAGCAAGAGAACCAGGAAAAGATATGTGTCAACGTAGTAAATTAATATTTTTGTTGAGTCAGACTATCATAAGTAATCTCCCATATAATTTTTGTCATAATATAATTTTTGGTTTCTTAGTAAGTCAGTATAAGTCTGGATTTATTTCATGTTTTCCTATACTCTGGTTTCTTTTCAGATCATATTTCATGTTTTCTGTGCTTTTAAAAAATTGAGTATAAAAGCCTATTTTTTTAGCACTGAAGTCCGCACATATTGTTGGACACATACTGTGTACCAGCACACTTGATAGTCATTGGGGTTACAAATGTAACTAACCAAAATAGAGAGTGTGTATACTTATATAACTTACTGCTTTGTGTGTATTTGTGCACTAGGTAAGGGTGCCAGGGTGGAGACAGATAGTAAACATATGAACAAATACATAAGAGAATTCCGGGTATTTATAAGCATTATGAAGATGATAAAAATGGTGGGATGGAGGTGCACTGACTAGTATTATCATAGAAGGCCTGCCTGAGAAACTAAGGTTTGAGCTGAGGCTTGCATAATCCACAAGAATTAACTAGGTATTTAGATTTGTAGTTTGGAGCTCAAGGGAGAGATTTAGGTTGAAGATAGAAATTTGAGAGTCATCATTATGAACATGATATTTGAAACCATGAGACTGGTTGAGATACATCAATAGAGAGCGTAGGTGGAGAAGAGAGGTGAGCATAGAGCCCCGGAACAGGTCAGCACTAAGGAGACTAGCAGAGGAGAAAGAGGCAGCAAAGGAATCAGAGAAGGAGCAAAAAGGGTTTAGGAGGAAACCCAGGCAAATCTGGTATCACAGCAATGAGAAGATAAAGTGTTTCAAGAAGGAGCAAAGTCAGCCATGTCAAACACAGTGGAGAAGTCAACTAAGATCAGAGTTGAAAGCTGACCTTTGCCTATATTCAGATGTGAATCCTCAGTGACTTTGGTAGGAGTTGTCTATGGGGAGGTGAGGGAGAAAAGCCTTATTGATAGACTGAAGAGAGAATGGGTGGTGAAGAAACAGAGACAGTAAGAATGTGCAAGTCTTTTGAAGGTTTTTGCTATGAAGGAAAAGAGAGTAGGGGATAAAAATCCAATCTTTTGAAAAAATAGATAATATTAGGGAAGGTTTTCATGCCATTAAAATTGATCAAGTAGAGAAAGCAATGATGCAGCATGGGAAATGGAATAATTGCAAGAGTGAAGCCTTTGAAAAGCTGAGATGGGTTAGGCTCCTGCACACAAGACTGTGGCCTTAATAACGTTAGGGAAGTTTCTTCTATTGTAATAGGAGGGAAGGCAGAGGATGTGAAAACATATATGTGCAGATGGTTTAATGGAATTTATATTAGAATGATGAGGTAGTTTTCACTGTATTGCATCTATTTACAAGATTTAGGTTATCACCAGAATGTAAGAGGGGTATGGATGTTGAAGACAGGAGGAGAAAGAAGGTGTAAATGGTCCTCCAAGAGAGTGGTCACTTAAATCTGCAAGAAATTCATAGTGGTAAATTGCATAGGAGAAGAGTGTTAATTTGAGATTTGCAGCCATGAATAGAAAGTGAATCTTACCAACATTGTCTTGTGATTTTTCTATAACAATGCTTTGCCAACTAAAAGCATTGGTAAGTATTCTTATTACCTAGATTGTGGCCTTGAAAAACTACTTTCTGCTAAACTAAACCTGGACGTCTTAGAAAAATGGCTCATTTCAAGCCAGGGGCTGAATTTTTTCAAACTAAACCTGGAACATCTTATAACAGAGAGCAAGAAAGTGATCAAAAACTACTATAGTCTCAAAGGAAAATAAGTCTTATTATCAAAAAGACATCTGTACATGAGTATTTATGGCAGCACAATTCACAATTGCAAAGATGTGGAATCAACCCTAGTGCTCATCAATTCATGAGTGGATTAATAAAATGTGATATATGTATACAATGGAGTACTACTCAGCCGAAAAAAGGTATGAATTAATGTCATTTGCAACAATTTGGATGGAACTGGAGACCATTCTCCTAAGTGAACATTCTCAAGAATGGAAAAACAAACGCCATATGTATTTAAACTAACGGATGAGCACACATATGCACAGAGAGAAGTAAAACTCAGTGGAAATCAAGCAGGGGCAGTGGGGAGAATGGGAGGGGCAAAAAACCTACCTAATGGGTACACTGTTTGGGTGATGGGCACACCTATAGCTGGGAGTCAAGCATTACAAAAGCAATCCATGTAACCAGTAACATTTGTACCCCTCTAATATTTTGAAATTTATTTATTTTTTTTTTTGAGACAGAGTCTCACTTTGTTGTCCAGGCTAGAGTGAGTGCCGTGGCGTCAGCCTAGCTCACAGCAACCTCAAACTCCTGGGCTCGAGCGATCTTACTGCCTCGGCCTCCCGAGTAGCTGGGACTACAGGCATGCGCCACCATGCCCGGCTAATTTTTTATATACATATCAGTTGGCCAATTAATTTCTTTCTATTTATAGTAGAGACGGGGTCTCGCTCTTGCTCAGGCTGGTTTTGAACTCCTGACCTTGAGCAATCCGCCCTCCTCGGCCTCCCAGAGAGCTAGGATTACAGGCGTGAGCCACCGCGCCCGGCCTATTTTGAAATTTAAAAGAACTACTATAGTCATGTCAAAAGGGACTTGGGACAGTATGAAGAGTATTTCACTTGCTAAAGATGGACAACATTAGTATCAATAAGGAAAATAACTGTGATGGATTAAAACATATCAAATATGTTTAAATCCATGAGTTCATAGATCCTTCCTCAAAAAAAAAAAAAAAAACTCACCACCACACACACAACAATAACAAAAACAACTAAGTGGAAACCCTCAAAGAATTCCAGTAAACCAGCTTTTTATTTTACAAATTGACAAGTAAAAAGAATCAAGCATTTTTCCTTTTCCCTGTATCAGTTCAATAGTAGATGTGGTGAAATTGCTCTTTAAAGAGATATTCCAGTTAATAAGTAATAAATTATAAAATTGGAATAGCACCATGTTGTAATTCCCAAAGAATTAGTGAATTTAGGCATTTAGTATCAGCAGCTGCTAACATCAAAAAAAGGAATACCAAATATTGTATGTCTTCTGATAATATCAACCCATAAAGTGTCTTGTCCAAAAAATTGGACATTGATCTGATTAAGCCTCTGGATCCAGTTACTGATTTTCTAAGAAATATAGAAAAAAGTTTAACATGTTAAGTATACTATAGGGAAGAAATCAGTAAAGTCCAGATAGTAGGAAACTATCAGACAAATTAAACAATGGTGCCTAGGGATGTTTTATGATTTGGGTGATAAAAACTGTAAGTGAAATGGTATGATAAAAGTTAGGATAGTGGTTACTCTTAGGAGGGAAGAGTTTTTGGGAGAAAACATGTAAATGAATTCTGGGAGGATTCTGTTTAAATGGCAAGATTCTGTTTAAATGAATATTATGTAGAAGGATGGTTGCCTGATAACAATTCATTAAGCTATACATTTGTCATATGTGGTTATCTGTATTGAATTATATTTAACAGTACTAAAACAGCAACTTGGGTGGAACTGGAGGCAATTATTCTAAATGAGATAATCCAGGAGTAAACAACCAAATACTGCATGTTTTCATTTATAAGTGGGATCTAAGCAGTAGGTATGCATGGTCATACAGAGCTAGACATTGGAGACTCAGAAGGGGGAGTATGGGAGAGGGATGTGGGATGGAAAATTACCTGTTGGGTATAGTGTACATTGTTCAGGTGATGGGCACATTAAAAGCCTAGACTTCTCTACTATGCAGCTTAGCTATGTAGCAAAAAACCAAGACTTGTACTCGTTAATCTATTTAAATTAAAAAAAAACCTTTTAAGTGAAGATAAAGCATTTATATTTTTAAAATTTTAACATTTTAATTTATAAAGTTACCTGTTAAACTTTTGTAAGGAAGGGTGCAGGGTGCAGGTAGTGTTAAAGACTTTAGTTGAGTCTAAATAACAGTTGCAAACAGCAACTAAGACCACAAATCAAAGAATCACCTCCACATGAAAGAGTTGCTGAGCATTTGTCAAGTCACTTCAGCCATCTCTGATACATGTTCTCATCTTCACATTGAAAATGTAATAAATGGAATATACATTGGAAATGCCTGTTTACATGTGCTTCATGTTGTTTTTCAAAGTGCTTTTTCAGGCCGGGCGCGGTGGCTCACACCTGTAATCCTAGCTCTCTGGGAGGCCGAGGTGGGCGGATTGCTTGAGGTCAGGAGTTCAAAACCAGCCTGAGCAAGAGCGAGACCCCATCTCTACTATAAATAGAAAGAAATTAATTGGCCAACTAATATATATACAAAAAATTAGCCGGGCATGGTGGCGAATGCCTGTAGTCCCAGCTACTTGGGAGGCTGAGGCAGGAGGATTGCTTGAGCCAGGAGTTTGAGGTTGCTGTGAGCTAGGCTGACGCCACGGCACTCACTCTAGCCTGGGCAACAAAGCCAGACTCTGCCTCAAAAAAAAAAAAAAAAAGTGCTTTTTCATATATTTAATATTATCTTATTAAATGAAAGATTGTAAATGAATGTATGAATGGAATTGATAATGCTATTTAAGTTCTCTGTATCTAGTATTTCTTTTTTTTTTTTTTTTTGAGACAGAGTCTCACTTTGTTGCCCAGGCTAGAGTGAGTGCCGTGGCGTCAGCCTGGCTCACAGCAACCTCAATCTCCGGGGCTCAGCGATCCTACTGCCTCAGCCTCCCAAGTAGCTGGGACTACAGGCATGCGCCACCATGCCCGGCTAATTTTTTGTATATATATTTTTAGTTGGTCAATTAATTTATTTCTATTTTTGGTAGAGACAGGGTCTCGCTCAGGCTGGTTTCGAACTCCTGACCTCGAGCAATCCGCCCGCCTCGGCCTCCCAAAGTGCTAGGATTACAGGCGTGAGCCACCGCGCCCGGCCTATAGTATTTCTTAATTTCAAAATATTTTAAAAGTTTAAGAATAAATATACATACCTTCATTGTAGATGTCAGTATATTGTTTAAAGTACTTTCTCCCTTACATATAAGATTCCTATCCATTATTTATTTAAGGAGGTAATTTTCACTAGTTTGATAAAAATGGAGATATATTAAATGAATTTGAAAGAAGTTTTAAATGTTCATGATAGTTCAACAGGTCTGAAGTTAATTAAAACTATTCTTTTTTTCTTTTCTGCCAGAGGTCTCTTTATTAGTATATATGATCGGGGGCATATTGCTTCAATTCTTAATGCATGGCCAGAAGATGTCATCAAGGTAAGTTATCAAATTTTTCCACTATGGCAAATTTTTTCTCTTTTCTATTCCATAAATCAGTTTAAAACATACTGAAATTCTCATGATAATAGGTGGCATTCACTAGCTTTTCTAGTGACTGTCACCTGATTTATATCCCTTTGACTTTTACATAATGAATTAATTTTATTCTGATGCCATTTGGATACAAAGTTTCCTTATTATTTGTGTGTAATTTCTTGGTATCTCCCTTCTAAGTGATGATAAACGTTGAACATGCAGCAACAACTGAATTTCTTTAAGCAAACCCCTTTGTCATATCTTAGTAGATATTTAATCATCCACTAAAAGGAATCCAAGTAAGCAAAAGAAATCTGTTAATTCATTTCTTTTGTCATTATGACTTTAAATAGCTCATTTGACTTCCCTCCATGAGTGAGCTAGTGAAAATAAAAGTAATAATAGTGTTTGATATTTGGTAATTTTCTGTATGAGACACTTTACATGGATTAACTCTTGTAATGATGATAATAATGTAGTGAGGGAAGGAAAGCACAGATGGGTTACTTAGTGGTGTATGGTAGTGGTGGAAGCTGAATGCAGGCCCCAGAGCTGGACCCAGAGCCCCTGCTCTTATGCCACCTTTCATATCTAAGGGAGGTAAGATGTCTTGTCTTCTCTCTGGCTCCCTTTTTCTTTTCTGTTGGATGCCAGCAACTTTGTGGTATCCTTTAGGACTAAGATTGAATAAACCAATGCATTTTCATGGTACAAAGTTACTTCAGCTATGACTTCTGAAGTATGACTCCTTTAATGATCTTTTCTATTTGAACAGTTGTGGCTAGAATAGATTAATTTGGCTCTGTAAGACTCATGTAGGAAAACTTGTAAATTAAAATGATTAAAATGTTGTTCACTATTTCCAGTCTCGTTTTTTTTTTTTTTTTTTACTTTCTCTACCTGAGTTGGGTCCTCAACTTTTCTCCCATCAAGTAGACTGTACTATCCACAGATACTGTTCTTACTACCCTAAGGAATGTCTTAATTCTATAAAGTGTAAGTGTCTGATCATCTAAGAAGGATATTTACATTTTAACCAGGAATCTAGAGGAGATTTTAAAAGTCAACAAGTCAATAGAGGAAGTAGCTCTGGAGTAGAGAGTTCTAATCAATATCTATTTAATCAGAATAGCTAGGCACTAAACAGTCGCCCTGCTTCTTATTCCAACTAGCTGATCTCTATATATTTAACTTTATTCATAGCCTGTCTTTATCCTTTGGACTCTTAATATTGGGCCCACACTGATATTCTTGACCCTAACTATGCCAACTATTATTTTAAAAATCCTACATTGTGGCTGGCACACAGTAGACACTTAATAAATGGCAGCTATTGATTGTAAAACAATACTGAAGATACACTTAAGTATATCTTATTCTTATATGGTCTCTACTGTATAGTTGACAGTACGCATGAATCAAAAACAATCAATTATTAAGCAAAATATAATTAAACTGTGCCCTATTCATTCACTCAGAGGAGACTATTATTCAGAGAAGACTTGAATAGTTAAGAAAACTTTTCTAGCAAAGGTGGAACTTAAATCCAATCTTTGATAATTAGAAATGAGAGAGATACTATCCTAAGAAGGGAACATGTGAATATAGATATCAAATTCAGGAAGAGGATGGTATATTCTTAGATAATAAGGAAATTGGCTGGCCTGACTAAAGCTGAGTATTAATATTGAAGTGTAGTAGAATTAAGATTGCTTAAATAAGGGTTGATCAAATTATTATAAAAGGTCTTGAGATTCAGGAAGAGGGATATAGACTTGAAAAAAATAGAATGTCATATTTAAACAAGGAAGTGACTTTTTAAAATATAAGTAATATTTGAGAACATTTTATTTGGAGACACATTTTAGAAGAATGATTTCCAGAGCAGGAAAAAATACAATGATTTTGCATTTAGGTAGACTACAAGAGAAGGATAGGCCTTGGGAAAGGAAAGGAAGGGATGAAGACAGGACACATAGACTGTGTGTGTTCAGGAGAACTCTGCATATTTCATACAGGAAGTTTCTGTTCAGGTCATTCTCAGGTAATAATTTATATAATGGTATGAAGATTTAATTTCTGAAATACAAAAATCATTTATAGAATTGTGGTTGTCTTACTGATACTGTGCTGCTGTTGTGACATGATAGTAGTACAGAAAACATCCAACTTTTATTTTTCTTAAGCAGGAGATAAAGTAGGGAAAAACAAAAGCAGAGGAATATTAATGACAAACTGCATGAATAACTAATCTTTTTTATTTCAGATAAATCCTTCATTATTAAAATCTACTCTTTAATGTTGGAATATTTGTAAACTAATGCTATGAATGTACATTTGTAATAAGGCATAAACTGAGCCATATGAAATGTCTCAAAACATATTTTAAAAACTTCTCAAACAACTACCACCTGTATAAATGTTCATATATATCTAGATAATTAAATACTAGCTCTGGATGAGAGAAGAGCTTAGGGAATAAAAGTTATAAAGAAACAAAAAAAAATAATGCTTTTCTTTGACATTATATTCAAGATATACATTTAGTTTAACATAGATGAGCTATCAAAAATAAATGAAAATGTATGTTACTTTAACCCTCTTTTTAAAATTTTATTTTGTTTTATTTATTTATTTATTTCATCATATTATGGAGGTACAAATATTGTTAGGGTTACAAATATTGCCCCTGCCTCCCCTCCCCCCAATGTGTCCAATCCCCCGGTGGTGTGCATCACACACGTTATGGAAGCATACACCCCTTTCTTCCTCCCCCCTACCGCCTGCCCACCACCCGATAAAAAGTTTTGTTTTGATTTTTTTTTGACATTTTGGTTACATTGTATATCTTTGCCTCTCCCTAAGAAGGGTTAGAGTTATGCCCTTCCCCTCCAAAATACTCGCCACCTCCCTAAGATTGGGTTCCCCCCCCCAAAATCCCTGATGAACATTGCCACCATTTGAAAACCATAGTTTTAATCAGTCAGTACCAATTTGATGGCGAGTAGATGTAGAGCCCATTTTCCATGTCTTGTGTCACCTCACTTTGGATAACGGGCTTAAACTTAATCCAGGATAGCATAAACGGTGCTAGCTCACCGTCATTTCTTAGGATTGAGTAATATTCCATTGTGAGGATATACCACATCTTAATTATTCACCCATGAATTGATGGGCTCTTGGGTTGTTTCCATGACTGTGCAATAGTGAATTGTGCTGCTATAAACATTCAGGTACAGATGTCTTTATAATAGAATGTCTTATGCTCTTTTGGGTTAGATGCCCAACAATGCTATTGCAGGGTAGAATGGTATTTCTATTTCTAGCTGTTTGAGGTATCTCCAAATTCTTTTCCACAAAGGTTGCACCAATTTGCAGTCCCACCAGCAGTGTAGGAGTGTTCCTGTCTCTCCGCATCCTCGCCAGCATTTGTTATTTTGGGATTTCTTGATATAGGCCATTCTTACTGGGATTAGGTGGTATCTCATTGTGGTTTTGATTTGCATTTCTCTAATAATTAGAGAAGTTGAGCATCTCTTTATATGTTTGCATGCCATTATTCTGTCTTCTTTGGAGAAGTTTCTTTTTATTTCTGTCACCCATTTCTTGATGGGATTGTTTGATTTTTTCTTGTTAATTTTTTAAAGTTCTAGATAGATTCTTGTTATTAGACCTTTATCAGAGGTGTAGAGAGCAAATATTTTCTCCCACTCTGTGGGTTGTCTGTTTGCTCTACTGATGGTTTCCTTGGCTGTGCAGAAACTTTTTAATTTGATCAGATCCCATTTGTTTATTTTTGATGCTGCAGTGATTGCCTTGGGGGTCTTTCTCAAAAATTCTTTGCCTAGGCCAATGTCTGATAGGGTTTTCCCAACATCTTCTAGGATTCTTAAGGTTTCATGCCTTAAGTTTAAGTCTGTTATTCATCTCGATTGAATTTTTGTGAGAGGTGAGGGGTAGGGATCCTGATTTGCTCTTCTGCATGTAGCTAGCCAGTTTTCCCAGCACCATTTATTGAAGAGAGATTTTTTTCCCCAATGTATATTTTTGTCAGCTTTATCAAAGATTAGATTACCATATACTTATGGTTTCATCTCTGGTATCTCAGATCTATTCCAGATATCTATGCTTATGTTCTTGTGCCAGTACCAGGCTGATTTAACTATTATTGCTTTATAGTACAGCTTGAAGTCAGGAAGACTGATGCCTCCCAGTTTGTTCTTTTTATTTAAGATTGCTTTGGCTATACAAGGTTTTTTCTGGTTCCATACGAAGTGAAGAATTATTTTTTCTAGATCTGTAAAGAATGCTGATGGTATTTTGATGGGGATTGCATTGATTCTGTAGATACTTTAAACCCCTTTTTAAACAATTTTGAAACTCATGAGAATTACAAGAAGCAACTCTCTGGGTTTAAGAGCCTTTAATGAAACCTGGAAAGCATTAGATAAATTATTACTCAGATCATAGCTAAGTTGAATAACATGTTACTTTCCTTATAAAATACATAATATAATAAAAATATTTATAAGTCTAGGCAAGCCAATTGGACTTTACTTGTATAAGGAACATATTCACAAATATACATTATCGATATATAAAAGTACCTCTGTTTTTAATAGCTGTTCTATTAAATATACATTTGCAGCATTAGGACTTTGAATATTTAGCTTTAATTTAAGAAATAAAGTTATAGTTCTCTGCAGCATTTGTTTATCTTTTTTGCCTTAAATCAGAGCTATCAGGTTGCCGCCTCCAAAGAACATAACATTTGACTCATTGTAATTAGACCTGGACAAGTTTCCAAAGATGAATATATGGCTATGCAAAAATAATTTTCACCCACCTCTCAAATGTCTTTACTTTTTTTTTTTTTTTTATTTCGGCATATTATGGGGGTACAGATTCTAAAAATGTCTTTACTTTTAAGACAGCTTTTTAAGAGCTGCATTATATAGGTGAATAGGAAATTAAAGGAGATCCCAAAAGTATGTTTTAAAATATATTCTGCAATGTGGTGTTGTGGCAAGAGCACTATTCTAGGAGTTAACATACCTGGGTTCTGGTTCTTTGATATTAACCAGGTAAATAACCTTAGGCAAATTATTTCAGTTGTCTGATCTTCATTTCCCTAATCTATAGAGGGGTAGATGGAATATACTTTAGATTCCTCTTTACTTCTAAAATGTTCTGATTCTATAATTAATTCTGATAATAATATGAATAATAGATATAATTTTTTTAGAATTTGTGTATGTACCAGATGGTAAATTCTTTTTTTTTTTTTTTTTTGGACTTCAGACCATTGAAGGATAGATGGTAAATTCTTTACATATCATGATTTCGTTTCATGGAATCATAGATTTATTGAATTGATTAATACTTATTGATTGATTACTATGTGTCAAATGCTGTTATAGGTGCTGGTATACATGATATCCAGAGCTAGTTCCTAATTTTTATATAGCAACTCTGAAAAGTACATTTATTATTCCCACTTTTCAAATAAGAAACAGAAGCTAAAATGCACCACTTTTTCCAAGGCCAAATAACTGACATTTTTCCAAGGTTCCATGGATATGATGAGTATGACAGTTTGTAGAATATCTAATGAATTGTGTTTAAGATTCATTTTGTTTAAATTCATATAATGACCATGAATCAGAAATAAAGATGTTAGATGCATTAATTTCAATAGTGATATCAGATTGCATAGAATTAAAATTTCTACATGCTTAGAATATATATATATATATATATGCTTCATAAATATTCAAGGTAATTGTAAATAAACCAAACAAAATTCATTAAGTCTAATGGAAGATTATCAGGTAAGAGAAGTGGCAGACTATACTACTGTGTGTTTCAGAGATGGTAAAACAATGTCAAGTGGTTATAGGACTTAAAGAGGATGGGTCAATATTGTTTGAAACTGGAAGGATGGTGCTAGGATACATAAACTAAAGATCAGAACATTTTGGGCTGAGGTATGACCTCCTCAGTCTGCTCAGCAATTATGTAATACTTAACTACGGGCATTTCTGTAACTGTACTCAAAGTGGATGTAATAAGTCTCAAAGTTGCTCCAAGTTTCACTTTGGTTCCCAGTTTGAGCGCTTATTTCCCTGTACTGTTCTTACTTGTTTCTCTTGATTAAAGACTAAGTTATTTGGTTTGTTTGAATCATGTGCACAGCCTTTCTTCTTTTTTCAATAACCTAATAAAGCATTGTGTGTGTGTGTATATACAAAATTTATTTATTCTCCCCATTCTTCCACAATTACAATCATAAAATCTTTTCCATATATATTCAATTTATGTGTTTTAACAGCTTAATTTTTCATTAAAGGAGTAATTAATTTCAGAAATAGAAACCAGAGATTGTGCCTCAGGATTTGTGAAAATCTATTAATATGTATTTTTTTCCTTTTTTTTTTCCCTAGGCCATTGTGGTGACTGATGGAGAGCGTATTCTTGGCCTGGGAGACCTGGGCTGTAATGGAATGGGCATCCCTGTGGGCAAACTGGCTCTATATACAGCTTGTGGAGGGATGAATCCCCAAGAATGCCTACCTGTCCTTTTGGACGTGGGAACAGAAAATGAGGTAAACAATTTTAAGTCTGTAAAACAGCTATGTGCCTTAACAATGGCACCAGTTCTTACATTTTGAACTCACTTTGGGAACTTCATAAAATTCATTCTTTTTTGTCTGGTTCTCCCCCTCTCTTCAATTCTGCCCCCAAACTCTTATAAGAAAATTATTCTTTCTGTTCTCCTTTTTCCTTCTCTAGAATGTGATTAATATTTATCAGCTTCCTTGGTGCTTTATGATACTTCGATAATTATTTATGCCATTATTCTATATCATATATGTTTTGCTTTAAGGTATTATAGTTTTAAAAATTATTATTTTAAAAATATTATATAGGAACTAATCCTGTAGGACTCATTAAATTGAATCAGTCTGAAGTCTTCTTGTTCTAATAGTCTATGTTGAACTTGAGGTAGATGATTTGGCATTTAGCTTTTCTCATTCTTGCCTCAATATTTTAGAATCTTAAAGTCAGATGTAAAGTAGTACAGATTTTTGTTCATTCTTTGTTGCTAATATTTAGGATTAGTGATAGGTGATAGGTACTAGAAATTAAAAGTAGAATTGTCTCAAATAGAGATGAAATATAATGGTAAGTTATGGGTAAACCTTTAAAAAGTTGTTTACAAATTTCAGACCCAAGTCTCGAACATATATAGCATCAATAACTTGATACAAATATGTACAACTTTTATGGTTGTTTTCTTTGTTCCTTTCTAAAACAATTTAAGATACAACTTTTGATCTGTTAATAATGTGAAATATATTTTTTGCATGATCAAAAATATATTTATAATAGTAACTTAATTATGTTGTTTAACCTATACATACAAAGTTATAATACGTACCTTGATCTATGCATGAGTGCTCATTTAACCTTCATAAAAGTAAACATTTGATAGAACACATTGCTTATCTGGCATTTTCTTTTTCAATACCAGTAGAAATGGCTTAGAAATTATCAAAGCTGACCTCTGTAAACAATTATCCTAAAATTATATATGTACATTGAACATTAATATTTCCTCTTTATTTTTTCATATATTTTAAAACATTTTTCTCTGATAAGTTACACTAAAATCAAATAAGATTTAAAAGCCACAAAATCTATAATGCATCTTAAAAATTCTAGGGAGAGATAAAGAGGAGTAAAAAGTGATGAAAAATGTAAGAATTCATTTTAAACCTGGGCCTTTTATTGAGATTGTTAGTATAATGTGGACATTGAGAAAGTTGTACAGTAGTGAAACTAACATTAGTACACATTAACCAACCTCCCTTCATTCCCCTGCACCCCTGCCAACACACACACAAAGACACACACACTTTCTAGCCTTGGATAACTATCATTCTCCTCTCTTCCTCAATGAGATCAACTTTTTTTTTTTTTAGCTCCCACATGAGTGAGAACATGTGATATTTGTCTTTCTGTACCTGGCTTATTTCACTTAACATAATGAGTAGGTGCTCAATATTGGTCTAAATCAATTAAATCTACCTAATGGGATTTTAGGAGTTTCAGAAAAGGTCTCTCAAGCTACAAAGATATTCTCTAGTGACCTCTAAAAGAGTTAAAATTTCACCATTCACTCTCTTCCCTACTATCTCCAAAGGTCCACTAGCGGTAAGCAAAATCTCTAGAAGTAACACGTAGGACTTTAACAAAAGATTCATTTAGATCATCAGATTATTTTCTAATTTAACAACTTGAAAATTTTTGAAATGTATTATGTACCAGGCATGTCTTAATTGGAAAAAAAAGCTAGGTCTACAGCTGAGCAAAGTGAGAAGTTTCATAAAGGATAAGTGGATATGCATTCTGCAGGCTGAGGGAGTAGGGTACTGGACAGAAATGGAATAACATAAAAGCATTGGATACCAAAGAAGGAGAGAAACATACTAACCTGAGATAATGTGAAGCATTTAAGAAAACTAGCCAACTTGACAATTTTAAGATCTACCCTCATGAAATCAATTGTTTCATATAACAACCTACCAATGGTTGAATGCTTGTGAACCATGTCACCAGACTCCATGCAAAAATAGATAAAATAGAAGAGGCAAACATGCAAAAAGGAAAATAGATCTAAATTTAATGTTAAATAAGTATAATTAAGTTTTAAGCTCAGATAAGATTATGGATTTGATCATTCAAACTTTTAAGGAAATGTAGTTTCTGTGCTATATCTGTTTCAGAACATATAAAATTGACAGCTTAACATTTCATTTCCTGAAAAGAATATAACCTTGATATCTAAACCTGATAAAAATAGCATGTAACAAGAAATTACAAATTAGTTTCATGGTTACCCATGCTCCCAGCTTCACCACTTACTAACTAGCTATGTAATCTTAAAGAGTTACTTAACCTTTCATTGCTTCAGTTTCCTTATATAAGATGAGAAGCTACCTCATATAGTTGTCATGGCTTAATATTCTTAGAATGCTTAGGATTGTAACTAGCAATTTGTAAGCATTTAGTAAATGTTATCTCACATGAATATAAATGTAGAAGTTTGAAATGTGTGGTTCTCAATATATGTTTCACATAGCAACTACTTCAGAATTACCAGGGGTATGTATTATGACTGCAAAATCCTTTGCCCTGGTTTAGACATAATGAACCACAATTCCCTTTTAATCATTTTTAAAGCACTTTTTAAAAATTATGCGAGCTCATAGGCATGCTGACATTTTATAAATACTGGCTTTCAACTCTTGACTGAATGTGATGGTTATTTTGCTTAATCATAGTGATGAAATAAACCAACAAAATAGCAAAAAGTATATATTATTTCATTGTATAATCTTTTTTAAATTTTAAAATAGCAACAAAAATAAGAAATAGTAACAAAGAGTTATCTTCTGTATATTATAAATAAAATTTAAAACTAAATGATTAAATGGGGAATATTTACATTATAGCAGATAAAGGTATATAATGTTCTTAATATTTAAAGAACATATTCAAGTCAATAAGAGAATGTTAAATGTCCAATATATAAATTGCATAAAGACATATGAACACAAGATAATTTACAAATGAAGAAATAAAAATGGCCAATAAACTTATGAAAAAATATTCGACAGTATTAGAAAAGAAATACAAATGAATGCTACTTGATATCATTTTATGCTTACCTGCCCCCGCACACACACATACACAGACATGAAAAGATAATATCTTCCTTGTGGCTACAACAAAATAAACATATACCACAGGGGTGTGGAGGATGTTAATTTGTTCATAATATCTTAGAGGACAGAGTTCTAATACAAATGTTAGTTTATTGACATGAAAATTTTCACCATATATTCCTATGTGAAAAGGGATTATAAAAGTCTATGCTGTTTTCCCCGATTTGGACAGATAATATTATACGTGCATAGACATGAGCAAAGGGACCTAGAAGAATATGCATCAAGATACTAATGGTGGGTAGTTCTGAATGAGTAGAGATGATTGGTATTCTTTGTTTTTTTAAATTTTATATTTCATTGTTTTCAAACATTTGTGATAGGGAAATACTGCTTTTGTAATGAAAAGTTAAAAATAAAACCTTAGGAAAATATTTTTTAATTCTCAGAAACTTAATATTGAAAAGGTAGAAATGTGAGAGATAAAAACAAGGTGAGAGTTGATAATGATTACTATTAGCTTCAAATAAATGAGTGCTTCAAATATAAATTTCCAAGGGTCTAGAATTGAGATAGTGTTAACAAGTAAGATAATTAGTATAATTACCGGTACATATCCTACTTATCTCCTTTTCTGAGCTCTCTTATATTTCCATATGCTCTTTTCCCCTAATTTTTTTCCTTCTCTCACATTTGTGAATCTTCAGTTTTCAGTGATACCATATGCATTTAATGTGACACCTTGTGCTAAAGAAGTTCAAATCTTTTTTAAGTGCTTGCTTAATACCAAGTCTTTGATTTATTCTCCAGCAAAGATCTATTGAATGTTTACTCCTGACCATATGTAGCTTTTTTTTCTTTTTTCTTTTTTTTTTTTTTTTTTTGAGACAGTGTCTCACTTTGCCCAGGCTAGAATGAGTGCCATGGCTTCAGCCTAGCTCACAGCAACCTCAAACTCCTGGGTTCAAGTGATCCTACTGCCTCAGCCTCCCGAGTAGCTGGGACTACAGGCATGCGCCACCATGCCCGGCTAGTTTTTTCTATATATATATTAGTTGGCCAATTAATTTCTTTCTATATATAGTAGAGACGGGGTCTCGCTCTTGCTCAGGCTGGTTTTGAACTCCTGACCTTGAGCAATCCGCCCGCCTCGGCCTCCCAGAGTGCTAGGATTACAGGCGTGAGCCACCGCGCCCGGCCATATGTAGTTTTTGATCCAATGAATTAATATCACTTATTCTGTGCCAGTCTACTTGGTTTGTGGAGCCATTATCAAAATGGAGTAGTCTTATTAAATTGCTTTTTATAGATATTAATTTTTTCATCATCCAAATCTCCCCAAATGTACTCCTTATTTAAGCCTTCATTATCTTAACTTTCTTAGTTAAAATTATGAAATTTAAAAAAACCAATTTTTGAAAGGGACATTATTATGATTGGAAGAATTTTATAACTTTCTGATTTAGTTCAAAATTTCTATCTTATTCAAAAATCTTTGTAATGGACTCAACATTGCACTCATACTTCTTTATGGTATATACTTTAATTATTAGCATGAGAAAGAATGAGAGAAAAGAGAAGGGGAAACATGTAACATTTTTTTCTCAACTGTGTTCTCTTTCTAATTCACTTTGTAGAAATCTAAATATATTCCAGACATGGAGAAAGTATTTTAATTCTGGCAGCCGTTAGTAGCACATTGGCACTTCAGCCTCAGCTGCTAAGAAGCCTGCCAGTAGATTGTTTAAAGATTTTTATGCCTTAAGGAACAGCTGCGCTTTACAACAGCCCTTGGTTTCAGGTTTTACATTTCATCTAAAATACATTTATATGATTTAGCATGTTAACTTCCAGTTAGCTGGAAAGCCTTAACTTATTGTTATGCAGTACATTATAAGTAAAATACATTAGCCAAACCAAGACAATTTCACAATGAAAGAGAGTGCTATTAGTAATCACAGTAGGACTGTAGGTATGAACTGGTCTATAATTTCTGTTGGCTTTAAGTAAACTCCACTTCAGATTATTCAAATAGTTTAGCCTTCTTAACAACATCACATATCTGTAAAACTCATATCATTTATATATAACAAACCACTTCCAAATTCAGTGGCTTATAACAATTACTGTTTCATTAATGTTTATGATTCTGTGGGCTGGCTAGGAAGGCTGGGATGGCTAGGAAGGCTGAGATGCCTGCACAGCTGGGCCTTTCTCCATATAGATTCTCATTCTTCACAGACTGTTCGCACTCCACATGTAAAATATGCTCATCTCCATCCTAGGATTCCAAAAGTTTCATCCCAGCTAATAGCAGCAGGCCCAAAGTTCAAGACTATGTCATCTACATCAGGTCTAGATGCAAATGAGGCGTCTTGGATTTTGCTCCTTGGTGTGGCTCCTGTTATGTTTTCCCACATACCAAACATACAATGGCGAGGCAGAGGCAGAATAACCACAGTCAACATCCACATTCAAAGTTGGAGGAATAGGAATCATATGGTCTATAGCAATTTCCACTAGACACGTGTTGCCAGGCCACCTACTTGGGGAGTAGGGAATAGTCTGAGTAGGGACCAGTTCTGTTTCCTCAGAGTGGTTCTGTAGTTCCTTGTTCTCTTAGGCTTTTGGTTCTGCCCTCTGGGCTGTCTTCCAAGATACTCCTCCTTTCTATAAGAAATGGTCTGTGTTAGCAGCTGAATAACTGTCTTGGCCTATTTCTGCCTATGGAAAGTTAGAAACCCGGAGAAGCATTTTCATTTAAAAATGTTTCTGTCCTAATTAATCCAAGTTACTACTGCACCCTTAAAAACTCTTTAGGCTTTCTATGTATTATAGTCTACTGAATTAGACAAAAGCTCTGTTCAGTCTTTAAAACAGACCTCCTTTCTACATTGGTTAGCATGTCAGAGCTCTATGGGACCAGTTCCTTTTATCTAGCCAAAATGTTCTATTAGAGTCCACTTTCAATCATTCAGAAGTTTTCAAAAAAGTATTACAACCACACAATTAATTTCATCTTTGACTGCAGAACTTATATTATCTTGGAAATCTTTTACCAGCAAGTCCTGTGTCCTCTATATTCCCTTTAAATTTTGCTGACAAACTGAACATTTCCTCCCTCAGCTCCTTTCTGTTTTATACCTTGTTATATACCTATGAAAAGCCAATTCAGCATTCTGCCTGGAAATCTTTTTAGCTAAATTCACAAGTTCATTGGGTAGATCTTCCCTATTCCATGTTACTGAAGGTGACAGTTTGGTCTTGTTTCATCATTATGTGACATAGGTTGACATTTTTTGCAGCCTGTTAAACCAGCTTAAGTCTTTTTAAATTCCTTCAGCAATATTTTGTGGTTTATAGTGTACAGGTCTTACACATACTTTGTTAAATATGTCTCTGTGAATTTTATGTTTTGGAATACGGTCATAAATGGAGTTGTGTTACTGAAAGCTCGGCACTTGTCCTTGAGGCCGCATCATATGAATGAGAACAAGTGGCTGAGGAGAAGGAAAAAGAAGTTTATTACTTTGCTGGCAAAGGAGGAAAATGGTAGAGTCTCATCTCAAAAAGTTCAAATTCCTTAACGTAAGCAGAAATACAGAGCTTTTAAAGGGAGGGCCCTCAGATCTAGGCTATTGTCATTAACAATTCTAATTGTCCCATCTCTTTCCATCTTTGCTGAAGACAAAGCCTGTGACCTGGGCCCACCTGGGCCCACCTGGGAGGCTGGCACTGGCCTGGAATGGTGGAGCTATCTCCTATAACACAAAGAACAAAAGATATTCTCCTGTCCTTTTTAACTACGTGCCAGAGGCAGGGTTGCAGGCCAGGTTACAGTTCCCAAAAAGAATGGAGGAAATTTAAAAAAGACAGAAAATATATTTGGTGTTTTTTTTCTCAGGCCCGTCCCTTTGTTACATGTATTCCCCACTCTCAATTTTCTGCTTCCATACTATGAGAGGAGGGGAGACTACTCTGTTACAGTTGTATATATTTTTTTCATTTTGAATTGTTCATTGCAAGTACATAGAGATACAATTGATTTGTTTGATCTTATATCCTGCAGTTGTGTTAAATTCACATTTTTTCTAGTGTTTTTTTTTTTTTGGTAGATTCCTTAGTATTTTTTATGTACACAGTCACATGTATATAAATAAAAATAATTTTGCTTGTTCCTTTTTTAGTCTGTATTCCTTTCTTTTTCTTCTCTTATTCCTTTTTTAATCTGTATTCTTTTCTTTTTCTTCTCTGTAATGGCTAGGGTTTCAGTATAGTGTTAAATATAGAAGTGGTAAAGGTAGATATCCTTGTCTTGTTCCCTGTGTGAAGTGGAGAGGAGTCAGTTTTTCACTGTTAAATGTACTGGTTAGCTATTGGTTTTTTATAGATGTCCTTCATTAGGTTGAAGAAGTTCCTTTCTGTTCTTAGTTTACTGAGAACTTTGGTTATTAATGGGTACATATAGTATATAAATTATATCTCAATTTAAGAACTTATTTAATAAAAATAATATTATATATTATATATACTAAAACTTGTACAGAGGAATGTTTTCTCAGATATATCAGTTAGAAACAACTTAAATTGTGTAAGGTTAAGTTTAAGGAAACTTATTCAAAACTAAAAAATTTATTTTTAAAGTCTGCCATCTATCATATTAAAGGTATAATCAAAATGTTGTTTGAAGATTTTGCTTCTGGAAGTGGAAAATAAATCTAAGAAAGGAATTATTATCTTTTCATTCCCTAAAGCTGCCGCCTCCAACCCGCTGGCCACAGAAAAATTATCTTCCATGAAACTTATCCCTGGTGCCAAAAAGGCTGGGGACTGCTGCCCTAAGCTAATATTCAAAACTCAATATTATTTCTTTGTGTGAAAAACTTTGTAAAATCTGAATTGAACTTTTCTAATTAGCACAACTGAGATATTTTAATTCCTTTTCTTTCCCTCAGAATAACTGAGAATGTTTTTAACATTTAGTAATTATTTTTCTTACTTGGTGTATAAATACTGTAGATATATTCTGTATAACATTAAATAATGCTGGGCTTGGTAGCCCACATCTCTAATCCTAACACTTTGGAAGGCCAAGACAGGCAGATTGCTTAAGGCCAGTAGTTAGAGACTAGCCTGGGCAGCAGTGAGATACTGTCTGTACAGAAAAGTTAAAAATTAGCTGGGTGTGTTGGTGCACACCTGTAGTCCCACCTACTTGGAAGGCTAATAAGGAAGGAGGATTGTTTGAATTTGAGGTTGCATGAGCTATGGTGACACCACTGCACCCAGGCAACAGAGGGAGACCCTGTCTCAAAAAAAAAAAAAAAAATTAAATAACAACTCTGTAGGTTAAGTCTGAATCTGTATGGCAAGATTTTATTTATATTTCTGTTCTTTTTATATAGGTAAGGAACCTGAGGCTTAGAGTAAATCACTTATTTATAATGTATTTTTATGGTAATTTTTTTCTAATAGGAGTTACTTAAAGATCCGTTGTACATTGGGCTACGGCAGAGAAGAGTAAGAGGTCCTGAATATGATGATTTTTTGGATGAATTCATGGAGGCAGTTTCTTCCAAGTACGTATAATCTTTATTTTTACCTATATTTGAGTTGGATTTAAAAAATTTAAAGATATCCTAACATAATAAACTGTTTAAAAAAAATCTAAATTTGATGCAAAATGGTTTAATAATTAGAAGTGATTTGAATAAAAAATATATAAATCCTAGCTATTTATTTCTCTCTCTTCATAACTGTTGGTGGCCAAATGATAATGTCATGTATCTGTCTGAACAAAGGTTATCTCTGTTCCTATCCTTGAAAATACTTTTTTTCTTATAAGAATCTTTAGAACCTGTGCCTGTTGAAATACTTGATTTTGGTAAATGAGACATTGACTAGTGACTAAATTACCTCAGCAAGCCTTTCAACGTTCAATGCCAGTCTGTACTTACTTTCTGGCTTATGATAAAATATGATCTTCAGTTATCTTTGTGGCTAGTTTCTGACCCTTTGTGGTAAGAGAAGCAGAGAGAGGTGTGGACTGAGAATCAATTGGTACAATCCACAGGGTCCAGATTGGGGCAAGAAACAGTGCATTCCATTACGACCCATGAATCTCTGATTAAATCTAAGTATTCAATTAAAATTAAACCCTTACAGAGGTTGAGTATCTCTTACCCAAAATGCTTAAGACCAGAAGATTTTAGAATACTTGCAGGTACATAATGAGATAGGACCAAATTAAATAAATTCATTTATGTTCATATAAACCTTATACACATAGCCTGCAAGCAATTTTGTATAATACTTTTAATAACTTTGTACACGAAACAAAGTTTGTGTACATTGAACCATAAGAAAGCAAAGGTGTCACTATCTCAGCCACTCACGTAGACAATCTGTGTGTTGGGCATCAATCACTACCATTTCTGATTCTGAATTTATATGCTAGTGATAAGCAATCATTTTCTTATACTTATTCACACATAAGTACTTAACAGTAAAAAAGATGACATACTCAGAATACAGTGAAAAAATTATGTGTTCAGGGTAACTTGTGGTGTCATGTTGGTGTTCAAAAAGTTTTGGATTTTGGATTTTCAGATTAGGGATGTTCAATCTATATTTAGCATTTGAGTGTAGACCAAATGCTATTGTAAAATTTTCCATTTTTTCCTTCAAAAAGGAGACTTCCACCATAATTTAGTAATCTATCCTGAGAAAATTTTGTCACAGTAACTGACAGTCATTTCTGTTGTTACTCCATAACCACAAAAACCATGTACTATTTAAAAACATATATGTTGCCTTAGTTTTTCATAGAAATAAACTCGTCACTAGAATCAAATGTAACTAGACACATACTTCTGGTTTCTTTTTATTATAATGTTCATTTTTAAGAAGTTGTATCCAGCAGCAGAAAGTGACTATTTAGAATATATTGAATCTTTCATTACCCAAAGTTTTAGTGCAGGGTATATTTGCCAATTATAGGACTTTTTAGAAACATGCTTTATTTATTTATTATTATTTAACCTATTTCTTTAAACTATACTTATTCATAGAACTGGCTTAGAAACTGCAGTTAAGTTCAAAATTGCATGATATAGTTAATTTCTAGTAGATTTTCATACTTTAAGTGCCTTACCTTGTGAAACTTTCATGTAAGGCTTTGAAATTATCTACAACTTTCTCAGTAGTAACATTAATGAAGAGATTGTGTTGATAATACTGAGGCTATATGAAAGAAAAGGAAATGTAGTTCTGGATATAAAGTATATCTAAATAAGACAATTTTAACATTTGCAAAGAAGGTGTTAAATTATGAGCATTTAACTGCTGCTGAAATAGAAGAAATTATTATTATTTGAAACCAGTGAAAAGCTTTCTGGAGAAAATGAGATTTGAGCTAATTTTCAGTGCTTTGTGTCAATCCAGAATCAAAAAAACTGTTGTGTTTTTAAAAAAGTATTGAATCTAGGGATTACCTGAGACCTTTGCTAAGGAAATGGGGATTGACAAGAGTCAACAATTTTTAATATAGAGAGTGTCTATAAATCAGGAGTTTTACTTCTGGGCTCCTCTCAGAGAAAAATGCCAAAGACTTTTCAAAAATACCTTCTGGCATGTCATTATTTTGTTTGGGAAAGTTGTCTAGGAATGAAACCTAATGCTACCCAATTAAATTGGGAAGTAGTCTTGAAGATAAGCCTAAGGAAACATAGCTTTAAAAGGAAACACAACTTAATTTCAAGGTGGGAAATGACTTTTGAAGGTTACCCACAGATCAGACTCAGAGATGGAGTTTATTAAGGAGTGCCTTTGGGGTCAGCCCCTTTGGAAGGGAGGGGACAGAAATAGGAGTGGATAAAGGGAGAAGTTGTACTGCACCTTAGACCCACCAACAGGTTTGGATAACTTTGTTGGGACCACCCCTCCATGCTATTTAGATCCTTAAGAGAACACTAATTACTTCCTGTGGCCCTTCCTATCCCCCAATACTATGTTGGTTATTAAATCTATCTTGGCAGCATTGGGGTGGAACAGCTTCACATTCTTCCTCTTTGCTTTGTCTGTGACAATAACTCTTCCCTCTCAGGCCAAGGACTTCGTATGGGTATTGTGGCACTTACCAAGTATGTCTATGCTGATTATATAATATATTGGGGGATTGAGGAATCACTACCAGGTGGGTCTGTGGTCCCAATGGACTCATCTTGAGCTAGATTTTGGCTGGAGCTCCATTTATTACTGGCTCCCATATGCCTCTACTCTAACGAGGGGGGAAGAGGGGGTTAGCATTTTGATGCTTCGGGTCTCTAGGTATCACTGTCAATTGCCCAGTAGCCCTCAGTGTTTGGGTATTCCTTGTCCAATGCACAGTTACTTGAGTAAAGTGCTATAGGTCTCTTTGGAGATGGATTGGGGGCGTTTTACCTTGTAACTTTGTATTCTTGGCATGGTGTTGTAAGATCCTTTCTTCTGAAAACTAGGGCTCTTCAGTCTGGGGGTTCTGGGTCTAAAAATTGGCTCAGGTTTGGAAGCCTAGCAAGAGATTGTGAGTTCATTGGGACAATACCCTCGACTTTGTGATCATTCATTTTTGATGATACATAATGAGCCTTGTTAGTTGTCTGTTTTGTCTCCAGGGATGCAATATTGTATTAATTATCTCAATAACTCTTTGTGGGTTAGCTTCACATATCACACCACCCTTACCACTCTTATGATGTGTGCCTCTTATGATAATATTGCCCACTTGGCTTCTAATGGTTAAGCATCCTCACCTGGTCCTTTCCTCCTCATTATTATCAGTCAGCCTTGTTAATATATATCAGACTTTTCTCCTGTCACTCCTAGCCTTCAGAGAGCCACCACTGAACTTTTTATTGATAGTAATGTCAGTATCTTCTCACTAGCATATTCCTATGGCTTTGGTAAATGGTAGGTTTTCTAGGCCTTCTGCAGAAAGAACATCATCATCTGATGGATTTTCTGGCTTTATATAGTATGTATATTCCAGAATACCCACTTCTTTAAGCCTTGTAATCACCTTTTCTGCCATCTCCACAGCATTTCTGGCATTTCAGCCATATTTAGTGTGAATCGTGTGTTTGTCCATGTTTGTAGGAACCATCCTAGTAGTGACTTTGTACCATCTCTTGGGGTTCTTGCCAGTTGTTAAGTGCTGCATCTCAAGAGAGTGCCTGCAAATCAATAAACTCTCCCTTAATCTTAGGTTCCAGCCCTTTGATCAAACACCCTCAAAACTTAATCCCACATGTACTCTCCTGACTAATACAAACTAGCTAGATCTTGCAGTTCCTTTGGGGTATAGTCCCGTTCTTCCTTTGTCAGCCGTAGTATATCCCAGGTGGGTTGTGTTGTGACATAACCCTAGTTATAGGCCCAGGGGTCTGGAGGGGAGGCAAAGGATGGGAGTTGGGGGGCACATATTTATTATAGGGGAGAAGTCTCTATCCTCATCACCCTCAAGAAAGAAGGGAAGGCTACTTTTGTGGGATTAGAAAGTTCTGGGGAGTCTGAGGATTCAAGATTTGGGGAGACATTGAAGCAGACATCCTAGTCCACGTGGCACGTTCCCATTCTTTGACAGTCAGGATCCTGGCTTAGTGGGTCTGCCATGCATAAGAGTTTTGGAGCTTGACCACTCTGACGATTAAGTCTTGTTCCTGGTCATCCGCTCTCTCTGCCCAGGAGCTACAGCATCTGAGAATGCCTTTGTGTCTCTATAAGGGAGGCCCTTTGGTTTTCACGTTGGCAGTTACTTGTCCTCAGCTTTTTGTGATCTTTTTCCATTGTCTTTATACTTACTATTTCTGCCGTATTTCTCAATTATCTGCAGTATCATTCCAGCTAACATGTTTCCTTCCATTGGTATAACATCCCAACCTACCTCTGGTGAGTTTTTTTTTTTTTTTTTTTTTTTTTGAGACAGAGTCTCGCTTTGTTGTCCAGGCTAGAGTGAGTGCCGTGGCGTCAGCCTAGCTCACAGCAACCTCAAACTCCTGGGCTCGAGTGATCCTTCTGCCTCAGCCTCCCGAGTAGCTGGGACTACAGGCATGCGCCACTATGCCCGGCTAATTTTATATATATATATCAGTTGGCCAATTAATTTCTTTCTATTTATAGTAGAGACGGGGTCTCGCTCTTGCTCAGGCTGGTTTTGAACTCCTGACCTTGAGCAATCCGCCCGCCTCGGCCTCCCAAGAGCTAGGATTACAGGCGTGAGCCACAGCGCCCGGCCTCTGGTGAGTTTTAATGTAATAGTTGAGCTGTCACCTTGTGCCGGGGGAGTCTCTGGGCTCCTACCACAGCTACCACAGAGTTGGTGGGGTCCTCATTGCCACCTGGGCAGTGAGTGATCCAGCTCCAGAGCCTCATCCATGAACACTGAGATCTATATAGAGAAATCCCGTAATATTTTATCTGAATTTATTAAAGCTAAGTTATTATATTATTAAAGATAATCATTATGGTTTGACAATAATCTATATACCATGCTTCTTTTCTATGTCTCTCTCCCTTTTCTGTTTCCTTAACTTTCATTAAGATGAGGCCCCGTTTCTTAAAAGCTTGTGTTTAATATTTTTCTATCTATATTCTCATATGTAATAAATTAGAAAATAAGAATGAGTACATCTACTCATTGGTAATAATAATAAAAAAAAGAAGATTCAGTGTAGATTTCCTGAGTTGTACTCATAGATTATTGTAAAAAAAACAGAAGCACCATCAGTAGCCATGCCTTGTAGGTCAAAATAACATCTTTTTTTAATAATCTTTTCTTACCCTCTTTAATTTACATGCATTTATAAACAGAAATAAAGCAGGTCTGAACATATGAAAGCAGTTTATTTTTTTATTTTTAAAGACCATCTGTGTTTTTGGTTTGATGAGGAAATAGTATAAAAATATTTGAACAACGTACATAAAAGTTCATTATTGGAGATTAAAGATGCTGAAAGGAAAAGAGTAATTAAAGAAGCAAAGTTAGAAAGTTCATTGGGGGTAAAGTCAGAAATTAAGGGGACATTTTTTGTTCTCTAGGAAATAAAAAATGTAATTTGCAACTAATACCATATCTGGACCTCACCTTCTTGTTGGCGCTTAGTACATTTCACTGAGTAAAAGCCACAGTCCTTTTAGTGGTCCCCAAGGCCTGACTTGCCTCCCCTCTGACCTGTCTGATGGATTTACTCTGCCGAAGCCACATTCTGCACACTGTCTTTGCTGTCACTGAACTCTCAAGGCATGTCCCCAACTCAGAATGTTTGCTGTTGTGCTTTCTTCTGTCGAAAATATTCTTGCCCCAGAAATGTGATTGTTTAACAGTTTAATCTTCTTCATACATTAGCCAAAATCTTATCTTCTTCTGGGGCTTACTCTGACTATCCCATACAATACTGACAGTTGCCGTAGTTTCTCCCCACCGCTGGCTTTCCTGATACCCTTGCTTTACTCTGCTTTTCTTTTTTTTTTTTTTTAAAAAATACTACTATCACTTTCTAGGAATATTATATAATTTAATCATTTCTTATGTTTATACTTATTATGTGTCTATTCCACTAAAATGTATGCTCCCCAAAGTAGACAGGGGATCTACTTTGTTCATTTTATGAACAAGTTTCTGTGTCAATACCTGGCACTGAGTAGATAGTACATGTTGTACTGAATTGAGCTACTCAAAGGGAGGCTGCACAAGAGAATGTTGAGTAGATTGGCACAAATCTTTCACTATTACTAGAAAATTAAATTTTAAGCATGCTTTATTTTTGTTGAGTTACTAGTAGTAAGCATCATTTTCATGTGGATAGGAGAGCCATAAGGGCATGATGAGTGAGGAATACCTGATTCTCTCAAGCCTCGGGAACATATTATCCCTTGAGGAGGTAGAGGTTAGTTCTAAATTTGGATTGTTTACATAAAGTAATCTAACTACATTTAGTGCAAGCTGGCATTAAATATTGTTTGAGCTGATATATTTCAAAGTAGCATTACTTAAAGCTGTAACAAAATTTGTGTAAAACTTGCCGTAATCAAGATATAAGAACAAAATAATTATTCACATTGCCAAAATGATCACATTCTGGCTAACTCAATTTTCCAGCATTTGACTGTTATTTTTATTTCAGTGACTATAAAGCAAGCCAGAATTAATGCATGCCATGTTTTCAATTTAGTCATGATGTAGTGATCAATTCCTCAGACTTTTTTTTGTGGTCACAGATGGTGACCCATTTTTTTTAACATTCTCATTAAAATAATATCAAATTCTGTAGTATGCATGGTAAAAAAAACAAAACAAACTACCACGTTTGTGAATAGAAAACAAAATAAACAACTGTTAAATTTATTGTTAACCAATATTATTAGATTGAATGTGCAGAAATTCAAATGGAAAAAGGGTTCATCCTACTGAACACATGTTAGAATGGTGTCACCTGAGATGAGTTCACAATCCATTTCTTCAGAGGCTTCTTAGAATGACATTTCTTACTTCAGTGAATTTACCATGGTTTGAGGTCTCAGTCTTGGCTCAGGAAGTTTAGAAACCTGATTTTTATCAGCCTACAAAGCCCATGTCTCAGGGACATGTGATAAGTAAAACCTGGACTTGGAATCAGCCCTCAGCTCCATCAACTACTTCATTTGCAATGTTGGGAAAAATACTTAACCTTGCCTAAGGTTTAATTTCCTCTCTTGTAAATTAGGGAAAATGACAGTAGTACCTACTTCATAGGGTGGTTGTGGTGATTGAGATAAAATATATACAGGCTGGGCACGGTGGCTCATGCCTGTAATCCTAGCACTCTGGGAGGCCGAGGTGGGGGGGGATCGCTTAAGGTCAGGAGTTCGAAACCAGCCTGAGCAAGAGCGAGATCCCGTCTCTACTAAAAATAGAAAGAAATTAATTGGCCAACTAAAAATATATATACAAAAACTTAGCCGGGCATGGTGGTGCATGCATGTAGTCCCAGCTACTCAGGAGGCTGAGGCAAGAGGATTGCTTGAGCCCAGGAGTTTGAGGTTGCAGTGAGCTGGGCTGACGCCTCGGCACTCTAGCCCAGGCAACAGAGTGAGACTCTGTCTCAAAAAAAAAAAAAAAACAAATAAAATTACTTTTATTAAGTGCTATAAATAGCAATATAATTTTTATTTTCCTGGAAGGATGACTATGGTCCATAAGGTATAGGCTATCAAATTTGATTTAACATTAGATGGAACATTTAATAGTTAGAATTTTCCAAAAATATAAAAATCACACAGAGGTTGTTATTCCTGATTGTTTTTGTTGTTAATATTATTTGAGACCTCTCTCACTTGAATTACATGGGCAGATATGCTTAAGTTGTAAAGATTTCTGCCAGAAGTGGGAAGATGGATTAGAATTAAACATCTCTGAAGTGTTCCAACTTTATGATTCAGTGAATGTACTAAAGAAGCTGTATTTTGTTTCAACATTCAGGGCCAGTTGTATGATAAAATCTAGTGATTCAAGGATGCTTGCAATTATTGAGTTCATTGAAAATGTTTGATTATCACATCATATAATTATATATGACCCAGAGGAATAAACTTATTCAACATTTTAAATTATTTTGTTTTGCATAAGCTTCAGCTTGCTACCCAAAGTTTATTTTATCAGGAGGTCAAGAGACATTGGCAAGGTAATTAATTCAAGAGAAAAAAAGGTTACAAAAAGTTTTTATTTGCCTTGCTTTATATTCTTTATGCTACATATTAATTGTATAGTCAACTTCAAAGCAAGTTCATAATAAAAATTTTTCCACAATAAAAATGATACATAGATACTAAAAACTATTAACTTTGCAGATATTAAAAATAATATGTGGGCTTGCATAAGCCATTTATGCCAGTTGACTAGACTAGTTCTTGACACATTCTCTCCCTCTCTTTTTGAAACATCTGTATCAGTGTCATCTGATTATATCCCAAAGCAGAGATGGAAATAATTTGTTCTTCTTGAGTATCTTCTATGACCCCCATTATTGACCTGTGCATTTATGTCAAGAATTCATTACTAGGCTGGGCGCGGTGGCTCACGCCTGTAATCCTAGCACTCTGGGAGGCCGAGGCGGGCGGATTGCTTGAGGTTGGGAGTTCGAAGCCAGCCTGAGCGAGACCCCGTCTCTACTAAAAATAGTTTGAGGTTGCTGTGAGCTAGGCTGACGCCACGGCACTCACTCTAGCCTGGGCAACAAAAGTGAGACTCTGTCTCAAAAAAAAAAAAAGAATTCATTACTAAATCTATTCAGGCAGTTCCTCTATTATGCCCTTGATTCATTTCCACTTCTCCATGTATCCTTTATAAAGAACTGGTTTTAGTTGCCTGCACTGTCCTGGTCTAGCT
This sequence comes from Microcebus murinus, assembly GCF_040939455.1. Classification (NCBI taxonomy): domain Eukaryota; kingdom Metazoa; phylum Chordata; class Mammalia; order Primates; family Cheirogaleidae; genus Microcebus; species Microcebus murinus. The sequence continues at coordinate 70,896,058 of NC_134108.1, forward strand.
CAGAAAAGCTTTCTTGTATAGTTTCATAGGATGAGTGCACCTAAACAGTATGTGTGACACTCTGTTGTAATTACATTTATTTATCTGATTTAGCATTTAAATCTTTGAGCTGTTAGAGGTCAGGGCCTGGTTCTTTTCTCTCTTCCTTTATAAAACTTATTGTGATACTTTTTGGGTGCTCAACAAAGGGTTGTTAAATAAGGGCTGAGGTAAAATCTTAGAGCTGGAATGTCAGAGGTGTATGTGAAAACTGTATGTAACCTTAAGGGAATTTATACTGGATGATTATTTGAAATTAATTCTGAATTCTGAATAAAGTAGTGTTTATATACCTGTGGATTTACAGTGTAAAACTAACAGTTCTTCATAAATGAACAAAACATACATAGAGTGATTGTATATTTGTTAAATGTTTTTGGATAATATTGCATATGTATTTCAGGGGTAAAAGAATTTCGTCCATAGAAAATAAAAGTTTAGTCTTATGTAAGGTTAAATTACATACTTAATATGCAATTTAATCTGCAAGCATTTATATTGTTTTCTGGTTACAAATAGTTGAGGATAGAAACAATTCTAGCCTCATGTTAGTTTTATTAATTAAACTCTGGTTTACTCTAAAGCTATAATTTCTGCCCAGTAGTATTTATAGCTTATAAATCTTAAGTGCACAGAGAGAGTAAATAAAGAGATCCTAATACAAAGATGAATTAAAATGAGTTTAGTTCATTTGAGTGGCGTTTGTATAGAAGTTACTCTGGAGAATTTGTATGGTGGAGATGTTAATTGGAAATAACAATTGGGCAAAAGAGAGATTGAGGAGATACCCTAGAATGAAGGCAAGTTTAGTAAAACAGCTAACCCAGAAGCAGATATCGTATATTTCCTTTTTCCTATCACATTTCACTCCTTACCCCATCCCACACATACATGCAGTTGATTAAACAGGCAAAATTCATTTCTATTCAGTTTATTATTTTTTTATTATTTATTTATTTTGAGACAGTCTCTCTCTGTATCCCAGACTAGAGTGCAATGGCGTCATGATAGATCACTGCAAGCTCAAACTCATGGGCTCATGTGATCCTCCTGCCTCAGCCTCTTAGGTAGCTGGGACTACAGGCACATGCCACCACGCCTGGCTAATTTTTCTATTTTTTGTAGAGACAGGGTCTTGCTCTTGCTCAGGCTGATCTCAAACTCTGGGCCTCAAGCAATCCTCCTGATTATAAAAAATTGTTAGTATGTTATTCCACTCACATGAAATATCTAAAGTGGTCAAAATCATAGAAACCGAAAGTAGAAAGGTGGTTGCCAAAGGCTGGGGGAAGGGAGGAGGGAGAATTAGTGTGGGTATAGAGTTTCAGTTTTGCAAGATGTGTTGCACAATGCTATGAATATACTTAACATTTCTGAACTGTACATTTAAAAATGGTTACAATGGTAAATTCAGTGTTACATGGTTTTTACCACAAAAAAATTTAGTAAAGGTTTTATAGATGAAAATTTCAATAGAAACAGTTTTTAAAAGATTAGTAAAATATCATTTTGTGTTAGAGATCAAACTATTTTGTTATTTGTTATGATTCAATGAAATATACAGTTCATTAAAAGTACTTGGAATAGTACTTATACATAATAAATGCTTAATAATATTATAATGGAATATAGTAGCATTCACTTTTCAGTGCAATTTGATGTTTTCTTGTTAAGCTGTTAACACTGTAACTCCGAATGATCTGATGTAGTTCATCAGGGCTTATAGTCACAAAGAGAACACTCCAAAGCCATGAGGAAATTTTTAATATAAATATACATTCTTCAGGAATATATTTTATGCTTTGTAAGGACTCAGTTTCCTTGGAATAGCTGACTTGCTCCTGTGTTTATCACTTGTTTGTATTTTTCTCCTAAATATTACAAATACAAAAAGAAATCACTTTTAAGTAAGTCTTTTTTACCTAAGTACAGAGCACTCATAAATATTAGGCATTAAAAAGCATATTTTCTTCTAATTTAGAAATTCTGAGGTTACTTACATTGAATTCATTGCTTTCTCAACATTTAAAAATATCTCTTTAAATAAAAGAATGAATACTTGATGTGCATTCAAATATTATCACAGATTTAAATCTTTAGAAATTGAAGAATAATTTTAACTATTGCCATTAAGAGAGAACAATAGATTAAAAGTTAAGAAAGCATGATTCCTTCTTATTTGGGGTATTACACATCAAAAGAAAAAAAAGAAAAAAACCTACCTGATCTCTTCCATCAATGTTAATAACAGTAACAGCAGCCAGAGCCAGTACATTTTGAGGTATATATATATACCAGGCTCAGTTCTAAATGCTTCACATTCTTTTTATCCTCAAAACAACTCTGGGAGATTCTTACAATTATTTATCCCAGTTTTTCAGATAAGAAAACAGAGGCACAGAGAGATTAAGTAATTTGTTACAGCTACCCAACCAGAAAGTTACAGTCAGATTCAAATCCAGACAGTCTGGCTCCAGAGCTCATGCTTTTAATCAATGCACTATACTCCTCTCTGAGTTAAAGGAATGCTATTCAAATATGTCAAGTGCAAATAAGATGGCATGTATAGTATATTCTGAATTCAGACATCTTATAAATATTGTTTTTGGTATAATAGTAAAAGTAGAAATGACAATAAGCTTTTGGTTGAATTGTAAACAAGCAATCATGAAGATAAGCAGTACTCTAACTTAAAGTGTGAAAATGCAACTACGGAAAACTTGATGATTTGGTTAAAAATTATGCATTTTCCTCTTTAACCTAAACATTATAATGTCCCTAAAAAAACAAAATAGTTAATAGATATTTTGTGGTATTTTGAATATTAACAACTAGGAAATTTATATGAATTTAATAGAGGTTTCATTCAATGGATGTTGTAAATTATGCTATTTCCTATATACCCAGGTATGTGCCCACCTCAGGGTCTTTTGCTGTTCTCTTGAACTTGAAATCTCTTCTCCTAGATACCTGCATGTCTTTCTTTCTCCCTCCTTCCCCTTCTTCAAGTTTTTGCTCACATTAAGGTTTATCTGATAGTAAACTAGAATTAAAGCTTTCATGCATGCAGGTAAAAGAACAAAAGAGAAAAAGAACCAATCCACTTGGTTTTGAACAGTCCCTAACATACATACGTTTTCAATAACTATTTAATATATAATATACGCTGGTGGTTAAGGTTGTTGTGTTAGTTTTGTAATATATTGTATCCCCATTCATTTATTTTCATTCTGATGTTAAGATAAAACAAACAAATATATTCCATAGTTATACATATTGAATTATAAACACATAATGAATTTCTCCTGAAATTATAATTTTGCTTTTGCAAGATTTCATCCAGCTAGAAGTCATCATACTTATTTTGCCTTTTGTTCCTAAAATTAATCTTAATTTAGGTTGATATTTGTATGTCATCTTGATAAGAGTTCATCTGTTTTGTTTTTTTAAAAAATATGCAATTTTGAATGGAATTCATTTATTTGTTTTTAAGAGACAGGATTTTACCCTGTCATCCAGGCTGGAGTGCAGTGGCACCATCATAGCTCACTGCAACCTCCAACTCCCAGGCGTAAGTGATCCTCCTGCCTTAGCTTCCTGTGTAGCTGGGACTACAGGCACATGCTACCATGCCCAGCTATGTGGTTTTTTTCTTTTTTTGTAGCGGCCTCCCTCTAAGACTAGGCCTCTTGGTAGTTTTTAATTCTCAAGTTAGTCTACATTGAGTCTCCAGCAATTCATCAAATATAGTTTAAAGCTTTGCCACCCACATTAGCTCCAGCTGTAGGGTTCTGCTCCTGGGCTTCTGCTCACAGCTGTGATTCTCCGTAGTTGCCTGTCTTTCCAGTTTTGGGGGCAGCACGGTGTATCGTGATGGATTAAGAAGAGTTGTTAACTTTGAGTTTGTTCACTGTTTTTCTTGTTGTGACAACGCTTGGAGTGATGATTTATTTTGAAGTTCTTTACATGTAAGAACTGGAACCCCTGACCCTAGATTCTGAAGTCTAGGATGCAGATAGCAGGAGGTCCAGGAAGATAAGGAAGCTTTCTGGCACATTCGGTTGAATTCTAAATCTAAGTTTTAGTTTGGTAATCTAAACTATGACCTTGCCATAGCACATCCTATCTGAATCCTTTCCTCATGTCATGTTACCTTAAACTACATGGTGTTCTAACTGTTCTGAACTTAACTGAGCCTTTGATCTTCCTTGGCCTGTGACTACCCACGACACAGAGCTAACATACTTGTAGTGGACATGTGGGCATTGGTTTTCAGGTGTGTTTTCTGCTAACATAGAATTACTTGGTAATCCTGATTAAAGGTGAGGGATGGGGAGCCCTGAGGCTGGGCCTGCTGGGAAATTTAGATTCAAAAGCTATTGAATGTCACATATTATAAAAAAAGGTTTGTATTTAAGTGGTTGACATTACACATCTTGTCTTATAGGGACTGAATATGAGAATGTAAATACTCTGTTTATGAAAGTCAGTATAATGGATATGTAAGTGTCTGGGTTTATTTTATTTATTTAGTTCACAAAATATATTAAAATTATATTTTAGACAATATTTATTGTATTTTCTTCAAAATGAATGCTATCTTATAGATTAATCAATATTAGATATTTCTTTGAGGTGGGATTCATTTTACTTTAAACAGATAGCTGTCTGTTTTAAGATTTAATGTGCTGAAAATCATTTTAAAAATCTTAACTGCTCTTAATAGTTTATTGTAGAGCTAGAGAATTGTAGTATAGCATGTAAGTTATTAGTCTCTTTCCTATAGCAATTTGTTATCAGTGACAGAACTTTTTGCAAATAAATCAGTGATAGTTCTTAAAACAGGAAGTTCTCTCTTTGCGTGGGACCATACATACAACCATGCAGGCTGAAACTGTGATTATTAAGTGATCTTAATAACCAATAGGAAAAATTTAAATTGTTCTCTAACCTTTAAAAATTTTTTGTCAAAACATTAAAAAATCTCTTAATGCCAATAATAAGTATATTGGGGAATGGAAAAATAGCAAAACTAATATTTATTTAGTATATTGTAATTTTAAACATTAGTAACATTTAGGGTTAAAGTGTTTTATTTCTTTGTAAAAACTTTTCTAGACTGGGCATGGTGGCTCACGCTTGTAATCCTAGCACTCTGGGAGGCCGAGGTGGGAGGATTGCTCAAGGTCAGGAGTTTGAAACCAGCCTGAGCAAGAGTGAGACCTCGTCTCTACTAAAAATAGAAAGAAACTAATTGGCCAACTAAAAATATATAGAAAAAATTAGCTGAGCATGGTGGCGCATGCCTGTAGTCCCAGCTACTTGGGAGGCTGAGGCAGGAGGATTGCTTGAGCTCAGGAGTTTGAGGTTGCTGTGAGCTAAGGTGATGCCATGGCACTCTAGCCCAGTCAACAAAGCGAGACTCTGTCTCAAAAAAAAAAAAAACTTTTCAAAAGTAGTTTGAATACTTCTTGCTTTGTATGAAGCAAGATCTTTTCTGTGCCTTGGCAAATTATACTCCTTTCCAAATATGGATAAACTGTCTACTTTTTATCTTTGCATTTTCAATGTCATAGAATATTAGAGCATTCCTTTAATATGAAGGTTTTTGCTGCATCACTTTTTCTGGGACATTGTCATATTATGTATCACAACCACTTTCCTCATTTGATAATGTTCTTCCAAGTGCAGATTTTACAGTAGCATCCTTATCTGCACCAGCAGGTTTGCCAGATAGCTTAACATTAATCAACTCATGCTGACTTCTGAAACAAAGAAACCAGCCTTTACTGACATTTAAAGGTTCTTCTTCAGTCTTCCTGTAATAACCGTTTTCTTTCAGTGAGATGACTAACTCTGGCAAGCTTGGACCTAAATGCTAGCTGATTAGACTGGGAATTTTTTTACTACAATCTTCAATGAAAAGAAATCAATGCTCCATTTCACTTGTAAATGACTTTCTGTAGCTAGTGCAGTTTAAACAAAAAGATGTTGAAACTAATTTAGTTAATTTTTTAATATTCATTGAACTTTTTCAATACGGTTTGTCCTGTAGCTTCACGTAGTACTAGATTCTCCTCCCATCTTCACTTTGCTGTCGCCATTTTCAAATCTTCTAGTCACATTGAATTTCACTTCCAGTGTTACTCTTCATTTCTTCACTGTACTTTCCTTAGGCATTTTTGCTAATTTCCTCTTCTGATCATCCATTTTTGTAAGATGCCTCTGGGAGTCTATCTCTTGGAAAAAACACAATTATATACTTGGGTGTCTGTGCATGAACTAACAGATGTGTGATGACCAATCAATGGCAGATTCTGAAAGAAGTGACATGATTGATCATCGTTCATCATGTGCATCTCTTATTTATGTAGTGATTTGTGAACAGCAGCAAGCACACCTGATTTGGTATATTTTCCAAATCAACTACTTACATGTTAGTTTTAAGTCCCAATATATGTCTTACACTCTGAAAAAAACAGTTCTAGATGGATTTTATATTGATGTCTAGTAGTAGTTTAAATGGATCTTCTATCCTGGAATTAAACTACAAAAATTCTCAGTTACATTAAACAAAAATAATGGATACTAAGTATAAGAACTGGAAAATAATCTTTTATGAATCTTCTGAGAAAATCTAAGTTTTACTAGATTTCAACTAAATTAACTAATATCCTATATCGGCTCATCTATACTATACTAGTTATGTGTTTATAAAAAGAGAAGAGGTTGCTACCAAAAGTTCAATCCCTCAAAATTGTTTTTTGTTTTAATGTACCCTAGAGATTAAGGGGTCAGGCATTTTTATAAGCGCCTCTACTTTTCTCTTTTCATCCATCCACTGCTTAATCTCAGACAGTATCGATATTTTAGTCAAACATTTTCTCTTTTTTGGTATTATCATGAATCAAAATACACTTTCAATTTATTCTTTTTAATTTAAGCATGGACATGAGCACTTATCAATGTAGTAAGAGAAATCAGAATGGAGGTTTAAAAAATCAAGTAGTAAACATAAAATAGTTTTATATTCTTCTTCTGCATATTTCACTGTTAGCAGAGCACTGGGTAACACGAATAGTAGAGTGTCAGCACATCAGAGGAAAGGAGTCAGATCTTGGAAAGGTAGCAGTGAAGCTAAAGGAAAAGAGTTTCAAGAAAGAAGGGGTTAATAGGGACAAACACAGCAAGCAGTGAATCAAGCAAGATAAAGAAAGACTAAAAAGTTGCCATTAAAAACTCACTTTTTTTCATTATAAAAGTAGGATACCTGACATGAAGGGGTCAATAGACACTTAACTAAATAACTGAAAAGTCACCAGGGCACACATGTTAGTACAGTTAGAAAGGCTTGGCAGGATAAGACTTAACTGAAGCAGCAGAGATGGTGTCATATAACTTTTATTTTATAGCACATAACATAAAGTATAATAGATTCTTGTCAGCTGACATGAAATCTTCTTTGAAAAATGGTAGTGATTTTACCTGATTCAGCACTGTGAAATCAATCATCTGCATCTATTAGTAAAATTACATTTCAGGAGTTTAAGGGAAAATCAACCTCTATCATTTTTCATATATAAAAATACTTCATCATAGAAGAAAATTTTCTTTTAAATTGTGGAATGCTGTTTTTATTCATGGAATAAAACAAGTTTTAGGATTTTTGTTGAAAATGTATGTTTTGAGTTGAGGTGTTTGTTTTGTAAGTTTCTTAAAACTTTGTTAAAAACTGATAATAAAAATTGAAAACTTGGAAAGAAGTGTTTAAACCAAGGTTCTTGTAAATCCACACTAGAAAAAATAGCACCGCTATATAGTATATTTAGTCATCATTTAGCTTGAACTATTGTCTTATAAAAGATTTGCTCATAAGGATGTTAAAACCTTATTTATGTCTTCTTAAAAGGGATAATTTGAAACTCTCACTTAAAAAACTAATATTACAGTTTATAGAGTATCTGATCTTTTGCCTTTATTACGAGAAGCCATTAGTTGCTTTGATAGAATTAGGTATTGCTACTCCGTTATCCCACAGAAAGGGTAAGGAATCTGTAATATTTAAACAGCAACTTTTGTCGGTCATTGCTTGAGGTCTGCTTTCATAGTCATTAATTCTCTGGCCCTTCTAGCTTGCCACAAACAGGTACAGAATAGGTCAGAAAAGCCCTTAAGGAAAGAGATGCAGAATCTGGCAATTGGAATCAGGCCAGAGTGAACTATTGTGGTAAATGCTGAAGGGAAAATTGGCAGAGCATCCACAGCCTCTGCTATACCCAAGTACCCTGAAACCTGGAGCTTGAGGCTGAAGCTTACATACTATTATTTTTTCAGAGTGCAATTTCAGGGAGCAGGAATGAGGTGAAAGAAAGTGAGTCAGAGCAAGAGGGTTAAGTCAGCTCAAGGGTGTATTTCTGAGCTGGTGATCACATGATAACAGGTACATCTGATTGCTTGATCTCATAAAGCTGTCTCTCAAGCGGATGAATGAACTACTGCATCCCAGGACAACCTGTCCCCAGGAGAAGAATTTACTCCTCAACTTCTGTATCTCATTGGTGAAAGGCTTCCCCTGATTCTGCATGTGTGGGCACTAAGTAGGTCTCATGGCCTCACACACCTCAAAAGCAAGAGGGAAGCCAGGAGTGGGAGGTAAGAGGTACCCAGTGAGGGCAGGAAATAAGGACTGTAGGGCTTTGCCTGTGTGAAGTTGGTAGAGCCCTTACATATTTGGTTACCCAGTGGCAGCCACGGAAGAAAAGGTGGCCAAAGGCCTCAGAAATAGTCAAGGCCAGGAGGATTTGAGGTGCTGCCTACAATATGCCTGATACATATTGATTCTAATTTTTGTTTAATATTTTCAACACTCACATAAAACAAACATTCATGTGTATGAACACAATTACATATAAAAAAAAGATGACAGGTAGAAAAGATGGTGAAGATCCAGCCAAATTTTATTTCCTGCTCTACTTTCAATATATGTTTAAAGTTTTATACAATAAAGATAGTTTGGTTATATAAGGGGAAAAGATCATGAGGACAGTTTTAGAAATGAAGACAGAACAGTAAACTTTTTTTCAAAGTAAAATAAATTGGTAAAAAAGATTCTGTGTTTTACATGATATTCATAGACAAAGTTCTCCTTTCCAATTCAAGGTTGGATCTTTTAAAAAATTATTTAGAAAACAAAAATAAATGGCTTTTAAATGTGAAAAGTCTAATTCTTGCCTTATAGTAAAACTACTGTAGTTTCTCATTAATTTTAAAATATATTTTGTTTATACAGCCATGCAACACATAACAAAATTTTGGTCAATGATGGACCGCATGTACATATAACAGTGGTCCTGTAAGATTAAAATAGAATAAAAAATTCCTATTACCCAGTGATGTCATAGCCATTGTAATGTCATAGTTCAATGCATTCCTCATGTATTTGTGGTGATGTTGGTATTAACAAACCTGCACTGCCAATCATATAAAAGTACAGCATATGCAATTATGTACAATACATAATTCTTTTTTTTTTTTTTTTTTTTTTTTTTTTTTGAGACAGAGTCTCGCTTTGTTGCCTAGGCTAGAGTGAGTGCCGTGGCGTCAGCCTAGCTCACAGCAACCTCAAACTCCTGGGCTCAAGCAATCCTGCTGCCTCAGCCTCCCAAGTAGCTGGGACTACAGGCATGTGCCACCATGCTCGGCTAATATTTTTCTATATATATTAGTTGGCCAATTAGTTTCTTTCTATTTATAGTAGAGACGGGGTCTTGCTCTTGCTCAGGCTGGTTTCGAACTCCTGACCTCGAGCAATCCGCCCGCCTTGGCCTCCCAGAGAGCTAGGAATACATAATTCTTAATGATAATAAATGACTATGTTACTGGTTAAAATAAAGAATTAGTCTACATGTAAAGATTAATTCTATAAGCACATATGTAAATAGAAATTCTATAAATATAAAATTATCTGCATATACAAATGCTAAATCTATAAAGAGAGCCGTGAATATGATATGCAGTCCTTAGTTTTAGAGGAAGGCTTTAGCTTGGCTTTTAGTTATTTGAATCTAATCCCTGGACTTAAGGAGTAAGTAGCTAACTACATTGCATTTCTAATCACCCCTAAAAGAAGTACAGCTTCTCTGCTACGTAAAACCATGGAAATATTTGCAAGCATAATATGTTAGTCTACCCAATATTTAATCTAAATGTCCTTTGTTTCATTTTCTCCTCTTAAATGTGGTTTTCAAAAATCCGTTATGTACCTAGTTTTAAGGCCTAGAATATTGTTTTTAGATACAATTAAAGTATGTTGCACACAAATTATCTTCTATAACACTTGAAATTGGTGCCTTTGACAACCTAATACAAGGCAATATGGAAGTTTAAGATAGCACATTACATTTCAGGAAAAAATATCCGTCTCTTTGTCTATTTCATAACAATGCTAAGACTTTTCTATCTCTATTGTTTCAAGGTAAATGTTTATGGATTTGTTTATTTATTTATGTGGTAGCCCTATCAAGGATACTTCATAGTCCTATCACTAGGGTCCTAGTATATCCGGTGAGTTGGTGTAATGATGCCTGCATTTTTAAATGTCCTTACTGTCTTATATTCTGATTATGAAACTGAAAATTTTTACTTGAAGTTATAATCTCCTATAGATTTCATATTGTGTTTACATTACTTGTTATGTGGAGAATTTAGAATGTCCCATCCTTGATATTTTGGCTTGCAACTAGGATCACTCTGAATCTGTATTCTCTTTTATTGCCAAGTTTCTTCTTAACTGGGAGTTCAAAAACATAAACTTTAATCTTCTTTCCGGATACCACAAAATCCACAAAATGTTATTGTTATCAATTTATGGGAAAACAAAGTGACTAATACAGCTCATATGAGAAACAGGAGTAGGGACCACTTTACTCCACATATGTTTATTATTAAGCATTGCCAAATTTAAAAAAAAAAACAAACAATTGCAGCCTCCATGTGACTCAGTGGCCACATTCTCCCTTTTCCTGTTAAACTGCCACATCTTTTTGCTTATGATCTGATAGAACCACCCTTAAGAAAAGAGAACCTAGTTCATTCATGAAACTATGTCTGTAAATTGTCATTTGCCATCATTTTTTAAAAAATTTTTATCCCTTTTGAATGTTGTGGAGCTTTGTAAAATTACTTACTATTTAATATATTAGTCTAGCTTTGAAAAGAGTTGGAACTATAGCAACAAAGTAGGAATATTTCTAAATTATGGGCATATTCCTTTTTGAGATCTTTTTATTTTGTGTTACCAGAAAGTAAAAGGTCCTTTCCTGAAATTTTGGTGTTTTTTAGATGGTTGTCTTTTACTCCTTAGCCTATCTACAACTTCTCTTCATTTGAAATTAACTAAATTTTTTGGTTCTGATGATACATATACCTGTTTTGACTTTTTAAATTTTCTTCTCCAAAAAATGACAAGCTTACTTGATTTACTACTATTAATTGAGAACAATAATTAATCATTATAGGTTTTGTAATCTTTATTATAAATAGAATTTTTTAAAGAGTTGCATGTGTAAGGTCTTTTTAGTATTCTTTTCAACTCTCTCGGGCTGTGAAAATATTTTCTAGTTAAATAAGAATGAGAAATTCCACATACTGTGCATCCCTTTCTCAGAGATTACCAGTTTACAGTAGCATATTAGGGTTTGGATAACTAAATGCTGAGTGAAGAAACCTGTTTTGTTTGTTTTGTCTAGTGGTCTAAAACCATTTAGTCAGGATTGCAATTTTTGCAAAATCCTAGTTAATTTCCTGTAGCATGCAGATCTGAGACACCAAGGTTCTCAGGTGTTTCTAATCACTGAAGGAACTAGTGATTACTTTGGCTAGAGGAAAGTTTAATAGTTAAATAGAATTTGTCCTGTACAAATATCAAGCTTTAAAATTTTTTTTTTTTTATTTCAAGGGAGTTTTAGGAAGAAGAGAGATTTTGAAGTATAGTAGATCATTTAACTAGAAATCTGGGATCTGATCTGTTCTAAGAGTTTAGCTAACAACTATAAAACGAAAAGGAATGAAGAGTGGTGATCTAGAA